>NW_027269925.1:17364-101970 GCF_030848805.1 Temnothorax longispinosus | reverse complement strand
ATTCGACTCAGTCTTTTATTAAATATTTCTCTAATTCTGTTCAATCGATTACCGGGATATGGTCTAAGAGTATATTCATTAAGTTGGAAAGCGGCATCACCCACAAGTATATATGGAACAAGAATATTAGAATTTGGCAGCGAACATGGAGGTGGTAACTCCATTTGTCTATTTTCAAATCGCTGTCCCATAATAGATCCTTTAAAAATTCCTCCATCATGATGCCTTCCTTGGGCACCAATATCGACCATCAAAAACTCATAAGATGCTGATACTATTGCCATGAGAACAATGCTGTGTTGCCCTTTATAATTGTAAAAAGTCGACCCTGCATATGGTGGTGCCTGTAAAAAAAATGTTTATTTTAAATATCGATAAAATTTATCTAATATAGATAAAAATATGCAAAAATTTTTATATGCCATACTTGTATTACAACATGCTTCCCATCGACAGCTCCTATACAATGCGGAAAGTTCCATTTTGTAGAAAAATCATCTGCTATCTCTTTCCATCGTTGTTGAGAAGGTTGAAATAAAACACGATGTTGCAAAGTCTCCCAAATAGCTTCACATGTCTCTTGAATTATACCAGAAACAGTAGATTTACCTGAACGATATGACATTGCGAGTGATGACATTAAATCACCAGATGCTAAATATCTGTAAATATAGAATAACATTATAAAAGTAAAAATATATATACAAATAAAAATATATTTCATTGACAGGATAAAATACATAATAATATATAATGTCAACATACCGCAAGGTTATTAACAACCGGATAGCAGGTGGAATTGGTTTTCGACAGTTTGTTTCTTGTTTTCGTATAATTGGTTCAATTAAATTAAGTAATTCATCGAAAGAATCAGGCATCATTCGTGTATAATTATAATACCAAACCACGTCCCGAAAACGCATTTCTTGCACCAATATTGAAGCTTCACCTCTAATTTCTCGTCCAAGAATACATGCTCTAATCCATACTCTTTTTCTCTTTTTCTCTTTATTTCTTATTTGATTTATTCTCTGTAATTGATTTATCTTCAATAACAAATTTAATAGTTTTCTTTTTTTTCTTAAAAGCATTGAAATATCCATTTTAAACGCTTTCAAAATCCTTTGTGTTTAGGTTATACTTTGATATTTGTATACGGGATCCGATTACTAATCGTATGTGCTGATCGTGCACAATTTGAACTGCTTTTAACGTACGACCAATCGGACGTCGGACGTCGGATGTCGTATGTCGGACGCCGGACTCAGTGTGAATCCTCCATTAGAAGTCGACTTTTAGTCGACTTTTCGCCATTTTTAGAAGTCGACTTATAAAAGTCAACTTTCCGTTGACTTTTATAAGTCGACTATTTAGAAGTCGACTAAAAGTCGACTTTCCGCCATTTTTAGAAGTCGACTAGAAGTCGACTTATAAAAATCGACGGAAAATTGACTTTTATAAGTCGACTATTTAGAAGTCGATTTTTAGTCGACATTCCGCCATTTTTAGAAGTCGACTAGAAGTCGACTTTTAGTCGACTTTTCGTCATTTTTAGAAGTCGACTTATAAAAGTCAACTTTCCGTTGACTTTTATAAGTCGACTATTTAGAAGTCGACTAAAAGTCGACTTTCCGCCATTTTTAGAAGTCGACTAGAAGTCGACTTATAAAAGTCAACTTTCCGTTGACTTTTATAAGTCGACTATTTAGAAGTCGACTTTCCGCCATTTTTAGAAGTCGACTAGAAGTCGACTTTTAGTCGACTTTTCGCCATTTTTAGAAGTCGCCTATTTAGAAGTCGACTTTTAGTCGATTTTCTGCCATTTTTAGAAGCCGACTAGAAGTCGACTTATAAAAGTCGACTTACCGTCGACTTTCCGTCAACTGTGCTCTTAGGGTATGGTAACTATCGCGTACGTTGTAAACTGCATTGTTGATATTTTTATGTACTCTATGGCGTGTAATAAGGTTCTGAAATTGATCTCTGTGAATAAACTAATAGCAATATGCAAATTAATGAAATAGCAAAAACAATGAATATAAAAACCAATATTACTATACGAAATTTATCCAAATCCATCTTGGATCGGTTGTACTTGTGATCGGGTAAGTTTAAGGTGGGTTTTCAATGTCTTTTGTGTCAACAGTCTTTATTGTTCAATGTATGGTCGTGGCCAAAAAGGTTGTCCGACTTTTTTTTATAAGTTTTGGAACGCACTCTGTCATGTGAGAGTTGATGGTCCCTGCTCACGGCCATAACCTAAAGTTTCGCAGTGACACATTATCGGAGCAGACGGACAGTCTATACAAGGTGTCAGCAAAGTTTAAAATACCAGTTAAAGTATGCACGTGTATTTGACGTAAGGAACAAAGCCCGTCATAAAGAGGAAAAAGGAGAAGAGGAATATGAGCAGAGAATGGTAAGTAAAATGACCAGTGACCAATATTAGAAAAGAAATGTAAGATCCCTGTTTAATTAAAATAATAGATACAATATGATAAGATTACATTATATTACATTCAATTTCAATGTAAATTAATAATGTTTTTATTTATTTACATTGAAATTGAATGTAATATAATGTAATCTGATCATATTGTATCTATTATTTTAAACAGGAATATATTAATAATATACCCATAAGAAAGTATAAATAGATATTTTAATATACCTGTAAAAAAAATTTATTAAAGTATAATTTGTTTAAACTAATAGATAGAATATGATGAAGTCACATTAGATTTCAATGTAAATTAATAAAAGTCTTGTTGACATTAATTAAATTAAATCGAATGTAATGTAATCCTGTCATGTTCTATCTGTTATGTCAAACAGTATATTTTATTACAATTGAAATAATATGCATGAATATTACAGAAGAAACAGTGGTTCGAGACGTGGAAGAAAGCTTTTAGTCAACGATGGACGCAAGTATGATGATAATTAATGTTTAAAACAACATTTTTTACACAACACTAATGAAGAATTTGTCAGCATAATTAAGAATTGAGAGATTAAATTAAATTAAAATAATTTCAATTAAATTGTCATATGTCTGCTTGCAGATAAAAGGGGAGACAGCGTTGAACAGAGGCGAAAGAAGTATAGTTAATGGGATCTGTGGGAAAGTTGGAGCTTGCTGTTAAAAAATGTAAGAATTTTCATAAAACTGAAAATATGCACTTGAAGATGAGAGAAAAAGTGAGGGATTCGAAGAACTTGCCGAAGGAGAAGGAAATATACGCAATATTAAACAATTAAGAGGTATGAAACATCAACAAATTCAACAAGGTAAGCTGCTGAACTGATAAAATTTTTCTTACATTGAGAAATTGTAGTGTATTATATTGCAAAATCGTTAACAAACTAAATCAATTTCTGTTTTAAACCTTTAGAAAAATGAAAAAACTACGTCTAACAGGTGAAGACATCACATAAATACGACAAAATAACAAAGCCAGCCTGCGTTCACAAATTGTGGAAGAATATATACGATTAAGAGGACGATAAGAGTATAGACATATATCCACGCGGTAAAAATTTTTTATATAAAAACAAAAACACATAAATATATATAATTATATATAATTATATATAATTATATATATTTATATATGTTTTTTTACATTTTTTTATGTTAATTATACATAACAACTGTTACATTTATACATATATGATTATATATGGGCAATTTTTTTCTCATTACCTCAAACTTCACATATTATAAAAAATGCAATGCAAAAATAATCTTTTTAATCATTTTTAGATTTTTATTTTTATTTTTTTTTGTAATATATATTATAGAAGAGACAAAAACATGTATGGACATACTTGATATGTTTAATTATAAATATAATTATATAAATATATATATATATATACATATATATATATATATATATAATATCAATAAATATCATAAGTAATTGATAAGTACGACAAGACCTAGGTGCGCGCGCGCGCGACCGCGAGCGCCGAGAAAGAAAACCTAGCACGATTCTCGCCGGCTTGCGGCTGACCGAGCGTCGAGCATCTGACATCACTGCATTCACTGCTGAAATCTGACATCGCTGCAAAATTAGTCTAGCACGTTTCTCGCTCCGCGCTCCTCTCGCGTCTTACAAGGGAAGGGTCAACCCTCGGGGTCACCGATTTTGTCGAAATTTTACTAAAATGTAGTATTGATATAGAAGTGACAAATGCTGTACGAAGACGATGCGCTTCTCAACCGTTGCCGAGAAATCGCGATGTGAATTTTATTTTATTTTATTTTATTATAATTTTAAAACTGTGCATAAAATGTTCGTAAAATATTAGCGATTTTGAAATTAACATTTTAAGGCATGCTTCTTGCAAAAAATTATTTATATTCGGTTATAATATTATTTTCTATGCATTCGAATTGCCTTGCATTGGAATTATGATGCATTGGAATTATAATGACGGCTGGAGGTGGTCTGGCGCCTTGAAACTCGATAGGCGGGTTCTCGGGGAGTATAACTTTTTTTACGAATGCGCAGTGGCGCCATCTCTACGCGTTTGCAAAAGTTACAACTACATTTGATTTTCGCCCGGACAAAAACGACCCACCTATGTGGGTGAAGGGTTAAAAGAGCGCTAGGGTCGCATTTCAAATGCTGAACCGTTAATCGATCGTTTACTGTCGTCGAAGACACTCGTCTGTTCTTGAACACTAACACTAATTAGTGAATTGTGTGAATATTCTGCGCTAAAAGTTTTCAAAATGGAACAACCAGCGGGTACATCTACTGCAAAAGAAAATTTAGAAGATGAGCGCAAACGATTATTAAAAGACGAAGATTTTAAGGGTGAATTAACAAATGCCCTGAAGTATTGTAATAGTTTGTTGCAAGCGAAAGATCTTCTAACAGATACACCTCCTGATAAAATAAGCTCTGTGTCTGTAGCTATGGGCGAAGTAATTTGTGAAAAAATTATCAACATTTTGGCAAATCGACAAATTGTTATAGAAGAGGATTTAATATTATTCGATGAGAACGATACCGAAGGAGAATACGAAGAGGTATGTTAAAGTATTATATTTCTATTATTGGCAATAAAATGAGTATATTTCTCAAAATTATAAAAACAATTATGTGCTTTAACGTATATTAACGCTATTTTATTTTACATTGTTAGTCAATGTGCTAATGTTTACAGCATAAACATTCATAATTTACTCATGCAATTTTATTTTTATTCGCAGTGTAAAATTAATAAAGATGAAGATTACGAGCCCAAAAAATTTCAAAAACAACTTTTTGATTATATTCCTTTAGAATATAAAATGAAAACCGTTGCTCTGGCTGAAGCTCATCCAAAGTGGTCTTTAGCAAATTTGCATAAAAAAGGCTGCAGTCGCTTGAAGAAAAAAGAAGATCTTAAAATATGGGCAGAAGATGTGAAGAAGGGTGGAACACACTTTGATAAGTGGACATACATTGATACAGAAACCTTCGAACGTTTCAAGGAAGCTAGAGCCTCTTATGAGTAGGTAAATTTATTGTTTTATCGAAACGGAAAAATAAACAAAAGTAGATAAATTTTTAAAACTATGAATATATTGATTTTTAACTTTAATAGGTGACAAGCAGGACAATCCAGCAATGGGCAATGGCAGCAGCATTTCCTTATATTTCGGAACAGTTTACTTTCAATGCTAGCGAATCATGGGTAAAATATTTCAAAAGAAGGCATAGAATAAAACAGCGGAAAATCACGAAATACGTTAGTAAAAAGGAATGCGCCACAATGGAAGAAGTACTAGAAGCGGCAGAAAAATTCCAAACGCAAACTAGAGTTCTGATTTCTAAATTTCAAAAAGATTTTGTTATTAATACCGATCAAACTGGATGCCAATATGATAGTACTTATAATAGAACTCTTGAGCATAAAGGTTCGAAAACAGTTTTTGTACAGAAAAAAAGTTTAAATAAGATTAGTCACTCTTATACTGCGCAGTATACTTTGACTGCGTCGGGAAAGATTATTCCTTTTGTATTTTTGTGCTTGCAAGAGCCCTCGGGAAAGTTTGGACCTTTAGTTAAAAAAAATGTTGATAAGTTGACCGATGAATATAAAAACGTTGTTGTCACTTGTTCAAAATCCGGAAAACTTACAACCGATTTATACGAAAAATTTTTGACAAATGTTATCTTACCATATGTTAAAAACAACAAGTTTTTATTCATTATCGATTCTTGGGGAGGCCAAACTAACCCCGCTCTACACGATGAAATTTTTGAAAATGAACAAGGAGAAGCAACGTGTACATTAAAAATTATACCGCCGAAATGCACACCGCTGTGCCAGCCCTGCGATGTGTATTTCTATCGTCAGGTTAAAAATTTTCTCAAGCGCTTGCAGAATGCTCCTATATTACTACAAGAAAAAAGAGAAATAGCATCTCGTGAAGATGTTATAAAAATTCACTCTGTAATATTGCATCAGTTAAATGCTCCGGTATTTTCACGTATGATTAAATACGCATGGTTTGGATCAAAACTGACGAGCGAACGGCCGAGCTTTTTAAATGTTAATGACGTGTGTTTTCCTGTCTCATTATTAAAAACAAAATGTGCTTGCAAAACAATTGGATTTATAAAGTGTGCTTGGTGTAAGTCAGTTTTATGTTTCACTTGTTTTTTTATTTCAATCACTCTAAAGTTTGTAAAGTTACAGAGCAAGACGACGAATAATCGCAATCATTTTATTATAATATTCTTCTTTTGTACGCCTTTTTTATTGTAACCTTTTTTTATACCTATACAAAACTAATAAATCCAATAAATATACATACAATTTTTTTAATATTATGTAAATATATCCCCGCCAAAATATATATATATTTTTTTATTTATATTTTTTTTATTTTTATATATTTTTATTTTTTTTCTCGGCAACGGTTGAGAAGCGCATCGTCTCCGTACAGCATTTGTCACTTCTATATCAATACTACATTTTAGTAAAATTTCGACAAAATCGGTGACCCCGAGGGTTGACCCTTCCCTTGTTAGCTCTGCTCGGCTCTGTTCGGCTCTGCTCGGTTCTCGTGATCGCTTGCCTTGCGTTTTTAGAGTCCACGCAATAGAAGAAACCGCAATAAAAAGAACTCAAGAAGAAATGAATAAGAAAAGTCGTGAAAAGGGGCGAGAAGATCTGAGGAGGAGTCTAGAGAGAAAGAAAGAGGAAGATAGAAAAAGAGAGAGGAAGAAGCAAGAAGAGGAAAAAGCGGATAGAAAGAAAAGGTTAGAATATTATTATTCTTTATTTTTAGATTAGATTGTTATAATTTCCACTCTTAAAAAAGCCATATTAAATCGAATAGAATCGTTGCGACCTTGCCTCTTTTCCGCAATGTTGATTCTCTCATTGTGCTCGCTTCGTACTGCGAGATTATTGTCAGCACAAGGATATCATATAAGGGTGCAGTCCAATAACTTAATGCTACAAATCCTTCGAAACGTTCTTCTTCATCACCTTTTAATTCCAAAAAAGGAGAACATTTCGAAGAATTTGTAGCGCCTAAATCGTATTTTGGTAGCTCAAACGTCAGGTTATCGTAATTGCGTAATTGTTTTGTACATTGTAAAAAATTATAGTAGATATCTAAGTAGCACGCGTCTGTGATGTTTAGTTCTAGCATAGGTAAGGGAACCAGACTATGCGCGAATTCGTAATTCGCGATTCGTATATTCGTGAATAGTGTGGAGAGAAAATTCGTCGAAAATTCATCGAATAATCGACGAATTTTTTCTCCACACTAATCACGAATATACGATTCACGAATCGCGAATTACGAATTCGCGCATAGTCTGATATTCCACCCTTACAAATAGCGTGCATTAGTTAGACAACAAAACGGTTCGTGATTTTATTTATTACTGATTTACTTATGAATTAGGAGACTGATGGAGAAAAAAAGAAGAGGAACAAAAACAGAGGAAGATGGAAAAACAAAATCTAAAAAGCCAGGAGGAAAACATGAACGTAGATGACGATGAAGATGACGAGGATAAAAAAAATGAGGAAGAAAGGCAAAAAAAAAGAAAAGAAAAGAGGAGGAAGAAGCATAAAAAAAAGAAATAGGTACGTTATATTTGTTAATTTAATTATAAAGTTCTAAAATCATTTCTATTTAATTGTGCATTTATTTATTGCTTTGATTTTGCATTTTCTGTGTAGGTATTATGGTCCATATAGAGGAAGAGGAAGAACGTGGAGAAGAGGAGGCTGGAGAGAAGGAGGCTGGAGAGAAAAAGACTGGAATAGAGGAGGCTGAAGAAGAGAAAGCTGGAGAGGGGGATGGAGTGGACGAGGGCGCGGGAATACGAGGCCTGAAACGACATCGACAGGCCCCGTTTTTATTTTTAAATATTACAAATAAAAATAAAGATTGTAAAAAATAAAATAAATATATTATATCGAAAACATACTTTTATAATAATAATTATACTGTCCGACAAAACCTTCTGAATCCGTATTGTCAGGACTTTATAGCACCGGTAGCATTTTTTTCTAAATTTAATTTATGCCACATAAAAATGCCAACTTTTAGCTTTAAGGGGTTACACATGAGACATATGAGTAGACCGCAAGAAAAAAAGGTGAAATTTGGGAATTTTTATCTTGGAAACTATTAATTCGATTTAATTCGGGTATTTTTTATTTAAAAGTATCTACATTGAGGCACGTTCACAAATTTTTTTAAGGGAATTCATTCCCTCAGAGCGCTGTTGTCGTGGCCGGCGAAAATGTGTTCCTCGCGGACGGTTCACGGTTCCCAGAATATCTCGAGAACGGCTGGACCGATTTGCTTCAAATTTATAGAAAATGTTTTTTTTTCTCGTTTCCATCGAAAAATTTTTTTTTTATAAAACTATAAAGGTCGAAAATTTGGGTCGAAAAATGAATGTGTCCTTTATAGTCTGATAAAAAAAACTAGTTAAGTAAAAAAAATCTCCCAATGGAAACGAGAAAAAAAACATTTTGTATAAATTTGAAGCAAATCGGCCCAGCCGTTCTCGAGATATTCTGGGAACCGTGAACAGTGTCACATTTTACGCCGGCCACGAGAACAGCGCTCCGAGGAAATGAATTCCCTTAAAAAAAATTTGTGAACGTGCCTCAATGTAGATACTTTTAAATAAAAAAAACCCGGATTGAATCGAATTAATTGTTTCCAAGATAAAAATTCCCGAATTTCACTTTTTTTTCTTGCGGTCTATTCATATGTAAGCCTTTAAAATGCGATTTATTTCGTGTGGATATAATTTTTTGTTTTCGAGATAAAGCAGTTTGAAAATATCTCTTCTTTCCACTTAATATACTGTCCGACAAAATTTGACTTTCTTTGCAACACGAGTGTGAATAGTCGTTTCCGATGTATTTTTGCTAGCTGAACATATGAATCCGTTGTCCAAATTTGACTATCATTTCTGTATATATTATATGATTATAATAAATAAAATATAATTAATAAATAATTACAATTTTATTATATGGCTGACATATAACATATATGCATATAACTGTATATGTATATATAAAAATAATTAAAATGTTAATTTTGATCGTATATATATTAAGAATGAGAACCAATAACTAAGACAATAAATAATATAAATAAATATTTTTTAACTGTAATTTTTATATGTCACTAATATACGTGGTCTATACAATTAAGTACAGAAAAAAATATTTATTAATATATAAAAATATATAATTATAAAACATAATATTAACAAAATATAAATAATTTTTATTATGTAACACGTGCATGGAAAGTGGCCCATTACGCACGCTACGCGTGCGTGATAGACCACTTTCCACGCACTTGCAACATAAAATAGGGTGTGCAAACCGTGCGTAAAGATGAAAATTCACGGGTGCGGAGTTGACGCACGAGCCGAAGGCGAGTGCGGTCACCGCACCCGTGAATTTTTATCTTATAGCACTTGTTACACAATTAAATAACTATTCCATGCGCCATAATATGAAAACCGGGTTCGGGAACTGGTGAAAACGAAAATCTCGATATTTTCGGACCGCTAGTGTGTGATGACAATTATCCGTTTATCAAGATATGTCCGAGATAGAAATAGATCCAAGATAAAATATTTTATTTTAGCAAAAATCCGCGGATATCCGGATCTTGTTCGAATTTGGTTCTTGTTCTGATCCGAATCTTGTTCAGAAATTTTTATTTTTATTATAATATAAAATTGTTTGAGTTCAATTACTGATTACTAAAGTTAATTATTATCTAAGTTTAAGTAAAAACATCTCAAGTACAAACTTTTATGTGATATGAATAATACTTACGTGATTTTATAATTTTTAAAGTTGGGGATGCAATATTATAATGTTTTATATTGTTATAATATTTGACAAATATTTTTATATTTCAGTGATATTTAATAAAAAGAGTAGATACATAAATAATTCCCAACGATTTTTTAAAATTATATCGCTTTTGTAAAACTTCTTCAAAAGTTTCGGTTTTTAGTTTCGATTTCGGCCGAAACAAAAAAAAAATAGTTTTCAACTCTAAAATTGGATATATATTTAGTCCGGACTCGCACGCTCGCATCAGGGGCAAAGTCTCAGTCTGTAGATAAAATCGGATATATTTAGTCTGGATTCACACCAGGGGCAAAGTCTGTAGGTAAAATCGGATATATTTAGTTCGGACTCGCACCAGAGGCAAAGTCTGTAATGTGATTTAGTCCGGACTCAATCCTAGGGGCAAAGTGTGTCGATAAGGGGCAAAGTGTGTTGGTAATCAAGTCACGAAAATGGTGGTCTCGACTTAGGAGGGGCCATTGGCTATCTGTCTATTAATCTGTGATGGAACTCGGTATTCGATAGTTGACTACTAGCTACCCTCCAGTAACCATTACATAACTATACAGAGAATGACGGAACGCGGCTTTACACACGGTGACAAACCGCGGTATATTACAGTAGTGCCGGTGCACTCGGGCGGTAGGACGGACGAACGGAACGCGGTATGTTACAACGATTGGTAGTGCATGTGCACTCGGCGTGGAGTACGAGACGCGGTATTACACTCTTATGCGGACGCGGTATTTTAAACCCGGGCAGGAAGCGTGATCTGCAACGCGGGGAATTTGCGAAGTCCCGTGGCTGCGGTAATGAGAACCCTCGTTCCGAGGCCGAGCACGCTCGACCCCGCGGAACCGTGCCGTTGGGGGTTCGTTTCGGGCAGGAGGTCGGGTACACCTGAGAACCCTCAGTCGGGGCACAGAATTCTGGACCCCGTTTTGTATGTTGCCCTAGGATTTGGACGGTGGGCTTCGTCGGGAGCGGCGGAACGCCGCACAGTGGGCCAAAACGCCAAATTAGCGGACTTAATTCAATAACTTTTTGTCTTTTCGAGAAAATTACTTATAAATTGGTGTACACGAGTTTTTGAGGTCGCTGATTCCAATTTTGTGGTTTATTTGAACAAATTCAAAATGGCGGATCCAATATGGCGGTTGCAAGTCACAGTTCTATATAACATTTGTATTAAAAACCTGTAATTTGGGGTTTTTTGAGTCACTGATTTCATTTTTTTGCTTATTTGAAGAATTTCAAAATGGCGGATTCAACATGGCAAATCTGAAATTTTAAACTAGTTGAATATTTATAAGAATGGTTCTTTTTTTTTACATTTTTTCTTTTTTAATTTTTTTTACATTTTGCCTTTTTTATTTTTTTAATTATTTTTATTATTTAATTTTTTAAATTTTTTCTTTTCTTGTTTACTGTTATATTTCTTTTTAATTTTTACAAAGCATTTACTTCATTTTCACTGTCATGATCTTCCTCATCATTTCTGTTTAATATTCCTGGGCTTTCGATTAGGAGTTCTTTTGTTTTGGGGAAAAAAGTTTTGTGAGATCGTTTTGAGATATTCCTGAGGCTAGAAATATAAGGATCAGACGAGATAAGAAGAATATGTAACAAATCGATATTCGTTTGCTCTCTCGAACATTTTCTTGTGTTGTTTTCTCTAAATCGCTTGAAATCCTTATTTCTAGTTTCTTGTGCATCTTCGGAAAGTTTTCCAATTGGCACAACAAAACTTTTATATATTTCCGATCCATGAATTAAAATCTTATGTACGGTTGCGGACATGTAATACCAACCGTATAATTTCACATACAATTTTGCTGTATCTGCAGTGTATTGAGCAAATTTTATTACATTTATATTACAGCCAGATGCCATTGCTTGCAATATTACAGCAAATCTTTTAATTAGATTTTCGTCTAATCGTGTAATTTCTGCCGTCATCTTTGGATTTTCGAAAAATTTGCGAGCTGTATTGCCGTCATTACTCGTGCCTGCACCTTGCCTTGAAGCCGTGCGCTAAAATACTGCGCGCGCAGCTCCTTAGTCAACCCCGGGTCGTGGTAGCGCGACTGACTCCAGAGGAACTGAGGCGTGCGGAGCGCCGAGCGACGCCGCGGCCACGGCAGGTGGCGAGACGAAGCCGGCGGAGCACACCGCTACCGGTGGTGAGCCGCGCGGTGGCGCACCAATCGATGCAGTTGGCGGGGGACGCGTGCCAATGGTGCTCTCCCGCCGAAATGGAGGCGATCAGGCGGGCTGCTGAGGCGTTCGATTGCGCCTATCGAATACAACTGACCCGGGTCACCATGCAGGAGACGGTGACTCTGACAGCGATGCCGAGCCAGCAGCAGGACGAGCCCAGTGACGGGTTCATCAGCCCGTCCAGCGGGGAAAACTACTCCGCAGACGAGGGGGACATCCCCGAATAGTTTTAAGTTGCGCGAGCGTTCCGAGGACGGAGTCGAGGCTAATTTCATATTTTATTATCTGTAGTTTTGATTTTTTTGTTTATCCTGATTTCGTTTAATAAAATCATCGATCACACCCGTCCGGCGCAGTTAATATTAAGGTATGCGACAGCGGTCGCCGAGCAGCGGCTCGCGTAGTTATTAAGTCAGTTTTCCACGATCCACAGAATTTTTAGTTTCTTTTCGGCACTAAGGTGCCCGGCCCGACCACGAGTAAAGGGAGTTATATTTTGTTTTCAACAGGTGCGTGAATCGGTAATGCACCGATAAAATGGTCGAGTCACACACAATCTTCAGAGCGCGGGCACTTAGTGCACGTACCGCGCGTGCTACGCGAGTAAGAGTCGAACTGCCGACTCCCGGGATCCCCAAAAGGGGAATCCACGAAACACCAGAACGATCCGATTACGCAGACACAGGGTTTGCCGGACAACCCGCGGAAATACGAACGGGACGCCGCAGCGTCAAACGGCAGAAGGTGCACCCAGAGGGAGGCCTAACCGACCCCTGGAAACAATCGCGAGCGCGATCCGACCGCGCAGACATAGGGTTTGCCGGACAATTTACGAAAATGCGAACGGGACATCTTAGCGCATAACGGCTGAAGGTGCGTCCAGAGGAAGGCCTAACCGACCCCTGGAAACAATCGCGAGCGCGATCTGACCGCGCAGACATAGGGTTTGCCGGACAATTTGCGAAATCGCGAACCGAGCGACGGAGCGGAAAAGGACCGAAGGTGCGTACTCAAGGAAGTTAGACAGAGCCCAGGGATCGATTGCGAACGAGATCCGATCACCCAGACATACAGTTCGCCGGACAATTTGCGAACTTCCGAACCGAGGGTCGTAGCGGAAAAAGGTTCAAGGTGCGTCCTCGGGGATACCTAGTACACCCGAGGGACTAATCGCGGTCGAGATCCGACCATCCGAACGGAGGGTTGCCCGGACAGTCCGGGAAACCGGGGATCCTAGACATCGGCTACAGGAAGTCGGGCCGGAAAACGGTTAGGGACTGGGGGAACAAGCGCCAGGGTCGCCGCCATTGGCGGACATCTAGAAAGCGACCTGGACGTCGTCTCCAGGAAGTCGACCCGGAATCGGCATTAGGGACGTAGGAGAAGCCATGCGCACGGGTCGGCGCCCTCGAAAGTCTAATTTTGAAAGAGTTGAAAAACCGCTACCCGGGAGCTGATTGAGCGCGTCGTAAATAGTGTACTGGCGGCGGAAATTTCCATCGAGAACATCTGGCGCACACCTGGCGAGCCGAAACTCGTAAACAGCTATTGTAACAGCGTAGAATAGAAAATTACCGCGAGGAGAAAGCGGCCGAGACCTCATGGTGGGGGTAAAACTTCGGAAGTAGGAAGCCCGAGAGGAATATTACTCGAGGCAGTCTCTCGTGGGCGCTCGAACGGTAGCTATCTTCTCGCGCGTATGTCCCGGCGTTTCGTAGTTAATATCGCGAACGCGAAACGGAATACGATTCGTAAGCCTACCGCAGTGTCCAAAACAAACGGGAACGCCCGCTAACAGCGTTACGTGACGCCGATACGAAAGGCGTACGGGTTTTCGCGTACCTGAATCGTGAAATCGCACTTTGCGAGACGTGCGGCCGCCATTTTGCGCGGCATCAGTAATTGTGAACCACCATCATTGTGAAACGATAGTTAACAATAAAAGGGTATTTCTCCTCGCGAGGCGGATTCGGAGGTGAACGACAACGGCAATAAAATACGAAGGATCGATCTGACGGACGATCACCATCGTCATCATCATCGGGAGTCGCGTTCCAGCTCTCACCCTCTCACCGACATGCCCGTCGAATTGCCCGTAGTGCGCGTCCTGACGACGCGTTATCTGCTGACGACGACTGGCTACAAGTACATAGCCATAGGTATCACGATTAAGTCACCGTGGTACAGTATACATACCACGCCTTCGTACGTGGATATCGCCCTGGGAGAAAAACAAGGCAGGGCGGTCTCCCTGACGCTCGACATGTGGAAAGGACTGGTCGAGCGCAAACGCGACATATTGTCGTCCATGCAATCCATCCTTGATGGAACCCGCCCCCCCCCTCATATCGATCGGAGGAATGACGCTGCGATTCGGATTGATCAACAACCTGTCGATCCTACGTATGGAGCTACCCAACGCGGCTCGCGTGGCGATGGCGCTCAAAACCCTGCTCACGCTGTACGATCTCCAATTTTGCGTCAATCGCATCGTCTCGGCGCTGAGCACGGCGACCGAGGAGGTCGACGCGAAGTTTTCGCGCTATCGGGAGATAACTGCCAATGCGATCAAAGTGGGAACTTCGGCTCAGACTGCGATACTGAAGATCGAATTCTTCGATCCTAACAACATTGTCGACTGCGAGATCACCGCGTTCTGTTTCCGATTCTAATAATGTCGCGACGCGCGTCTACAAATATATATTCATACGCGCGAAATAATGTAAACGCACGTCGACGTGCGTGTATTTTTTCAAAATACAAAAACTACGTATCTCATCTGTGCGCTCTCTCTTTTTTTTCCCTTTTTTTCCCAGATCCGTATACCTATCTCTACACGACCACGCTTACCCCCGAAATTGCGGCGATTGCGTCATCCGCGATACGCGGGGAAAGATCAGAACGAGCTTCAAACCGAGAAAAAACAATACCGAAGAAAGGTGATCGCGATCCGCGAATGGAACGACCTTGAACGCATTTTTCGCGCGCTCACTCGCACCAACGCCGCGCGGGACATCGACAGGAACGACCTCGAGTTCGAACGAGTTCGAACGAGTTCGAGCGAGTTCGGACGCGCCTGGACGCGCGCGAGCGAAAAAATTAGATCGCGATTTTCAAAACGGTCGATAACGGCGGGAGCGCCGCTCCGAGCGACCCCTCGGAACGCCCGCGTCCCCGCACCGAGCCCTGTTGGCGACCCTGCGGCGCGATATTCCTAATTACCCGCCTAGGGAATTTATGTCCTACAAGGTCCCCACAAATACCAGTAAATAGCCGTCCCCTCGCGTCGCGCTCCCCTTCTCGCCCGGCAAATATTAGTAAGTCGCCTAGGGACTTTTCCCCCCGCGACACCCCCCCACCGATGACCCTTAACACCGTCCCTCGACCCCTTCGCCCACCGCTTACGGCGTTCCCCCCGCGTCAGCGAGGCACCCCCTGACCCCACTAACCGCAAGCGCATGCCCGAGTGTAAAAGTTGCTGTTACCCTTCTACTTATACTGTTTACCCAAATACAAATATATTGTTAAATTTATTTTATATTCACGTAAAATTAATTGCAAATATTATTTTTATGAATAAAAATAGCAAAACGGCGTGCCACATAAGAGATTACTTTTTGTTCTTTGCCATCAGCCATACAAGTAAAAAGAAAATAAATACATAACATATTTACATATAAGACGTATATAATAGACTGAGCATTCTTATAAGACAGTTTTGTGGCAAGATGTTAAGGACAGGACAAATCTGCCTGTAGTGCCGCTTTCCTTTTTTATTATTTGTGACGGACCTGAAATAACTAAAACCGTAATAAAAAATGTAACATTTATCTAATATTGTAATGTCGAAGCGTAATACTTGACATTGCGACTAGTCCAAGTCGAAATTGGTGCAGTCATTATACTCAAGATGTCGAGATTGAATCCGTAAAAATATCACAAGTCCAAAGTAAAATCCATTCAATTCCGTTTTTCTTTATGTCAACTACATTTACAAGTCTGTCAAGAGACGATTCAATTTTGACAATACATTTTTAAATTTGGAAGACCAATGTTAATTTAGCGGTAGATTTGCTCGTATTTTTAGTCGTAATCCTATTCCGTAAATCCTATTCCGTCTTTTTCAACAGTAACTTAATTTATCTCAATTTATTTAACAAGTTTGTATTACAATTTATTAGTCTTGGACTGGTTTAAAAATTTCAACACATTTACACGTATCTTTACTTGGAAAAATGTCTCATTGTCCTTCAGTTAATTATACATTTATACATATAATATATATGTATTATATGTATATTTAATATATACAGGGTGTTAGAAATAAAAGTATACAGTCGAATAGGGGGGGGGGTAGCTTACGATAATTCCTTCGCGTAAACGGGATTTTGTAGTAACTTACGATAATTTACTTCGCGTAAACGAGTGAATTATCGTAAGTTACTACAGAAGTAACACTCGCGTAAACGTAGTAACAAGTAGCACACGTATTGCATAAGCATTGCCGTAGCGTCTTACGCCTTAGATAATATTAATTAGTTTAGCTTGAATTATGTGTAATAGAAACATTTAATTTTAGTTTTGCATGTCAAAGTTTACGAGGTTTACAAAGCTTTACTTTAACACTTTTGTTTATGTTAAAATAACTTTAATGGTGCGTGTCCACCTGCGAGTAAAACTCTCGAGAGTAGTTCTCGAGATTGATTCTAACACTGTCCATTTGAGAGTAATTTTTCTGACATTGTACTCTCGCGAGCATCTCGTGAGAATCCAGAGAGTATTCTTTCGGAGAGTTCTCTTAAAACCGTGTCCACTTACGTACTTTTTTAGTCGATCTCAAAGTTTCTGCAGACTTACAAGTTGTAAAGTGGAATACATAGTGCGATATTATTATTGAAGTGAAACTTCTTTAGGCACGGTAGTGAGTTCGATTCGCGACACGAAAAAGTGTAACAGAAGTGAAACTTCTTTGGTACGGTAGTAAGTTCGATTGTGCGACACGAAAAGTGTAACGAAAATTTGACCAATAGGCGTACGGCGTTGGCGAGACGGTTCTTCTTCTGGCACGGTAGTAAGTTCGATTATGCGACACGAAAAGTGTAACGAAAATTCGACCAATAGGCGTACAAAATGAAACTTCTTTGGTACGGTAGTAAGTTCGATTGTGCGACACGAAAAAACGTCACGAAATAGTGTCACGAAAATTCGACCAACAAGCGTACAAAGTGAAACTCCTTTTGGATCGGTAAGTAAATTCGATTTTGCGACTCGAAAACGCGTCACGAAAATTCGATCAGGCGTACGGCACTGGCGAGACGGATATAGTGAGAACTGCGTGTAACACTATATTTTCGAGTTGCGGGCGGCTTGGAGTGACTAATTCTGTTGCATTGTTTTTGTATTAATTTCAGAAAAATTATGGCAAAGCCTTGCCTTCAGAAGTTTCACTTCTAACGCGCGTGGCGACCACGCGTTCATTTTTTTAATGTACTTAATTTGCGATGTAAAAATGTATTTAATTTCAGCACTGTAACGAAAACGTGCAAACTATGTAAAACTAATGTGTAACTAATTATTGACCAAGTAATTAGAGAATGTATTAAAAATATTCTTACATAATTCTTTAAATTATGACTTTTTTTCGCACTTTATTCCCAGAACATAAAAATTTAAAAATTTTTTTATTTTTGTCACAGTAGTTATAAAGTATCGTATTCTACAATAGTTCACGATTTCCGCATTGTTCAATAAATTTCTTTGTGTCATCAAAGGAACAAACTTTTGCCATCTCGGTTTTTAACATGTAGCTCAACATGTAGCTCTCAAAATACGAACAGCGCTCGAGCTTGGCGAGCTGATCTCCGAGAGTAAAATAACGTCGTGTCGATTTGCGAGTAGGTCTTGACAAGTTCGCTCGCCGAGAGCTGCGATTCATTCTCCGTTAGGTACTCTCCAGGAATACCTATGTCCATTTGCGAGAATCAATCTCGAGAGCTATTACTCTCAAGATTGATTCTCGCAAATGATTCTCGTTTTACTCCCAGGTAGACACGCACCATAAGACGTTTTATTTAAAAAAAAATAATTGTATTAAAAGAACTCAAAATAATATTTAATTTCTATATGACATACGCATAAAATGTTAAGTTATCACGTTGACATAAATGTAACATATGAAAATGTTAAGAAAATAATAACATAGTTGTTGTATGTGTATTTTACATTAAAGTAATAATTAAATTTTGGTAACACAAGGAAATTTTAACTTATACACACGATTTTTTGCTGCGTACGTGCCGCGTAACGCAACATTCTCGTACGTAATTTCTGTACGTAAGGCGTAAGATACTACGGCAATGTACGTGCGCTGGCTCTTAGCCTCTCGCCTTTTCGATGGCAGGAAAATGATACGCTATCATTTCCACACCACCTTGCGGTAGATAGCTTGGTGCGTTTTTTTTATAGTGGTTTCCCCGGTAGGCCTAATTCACTCTCATTATTTAATGCAAAAATTGTTCGAAGTGCCGTCCTTTCTCTCGTATGCAGAGTTCGGCCCTTCGTACAATATTGCGCGTCGCACGGTGCGCCATGTCCGGCGTAATAGTATCGAGGGCCGCAACAATAGCTTCACGTACCTCGTTTTCTCCACCATTACGCCGCTGCTCGATTAGACTTTTTATATGACCCTATACAAAAAATCTAATACATTTAAATCTGGCGACCGTGCCGGCCAGGCGATTGGGCCACCACGACCCATCCACCTATCCGGAAAACACGCGTCTAATATTTCGCGCACTTGACGACTAAAATGAGCCGGAGCTCCGTCGTGCTGAAAAGTTAGCTGCGCCCGTACGCGAAGGGGCACATCCGCGAGAAGAACTGGCAATTCATTCTCAATAAAATTGGCATAAATATTGTTAGTTAAACGCGGTGGAAGGAAATATGGACCGATCTGGAAATAATGAATAAAAATGTTTCTTCAATTAAACAACAAGAGAAAATTGCTTTCTTTCTACTTTTACTTATCACTTGATTCCCGATTACTCCCGCCCATACGTTTATGAACCAGCGATATTGAAAATTACCCTCACGGACGACGTGCGGGTTTTCATCCGACCAATAAACGAAATTCCGGGAATTGAATACGCCGTTTGGTGTAAACGTCGCTTCGTCGGTCCTCTTTGAGCCCCTCATCCCACCTACTTTTTTTAGAGTGGGGCGCCAGACAGGCGCGATTGTCGGTTCTCAAGTTGCGCGCAGATATTGTTTTATCTCGGACGCCCTATATTGTCAGGTTATAGATATTAACGGAGGGTTAATATCTATAAAATGGCCAATTATAAAGTGACGCGGCAAATGCTGCATAATCTAATGATGAATGTGAAATATGAAAAAAGTGATGATATAGAAACTGTGAAAAAAAATTGTGTATTGGACTATTTACATACATTATTCAATACAAATGGTGATAAGGAAGCTGGAGCTGCATTGGTCACATATGTAAGAGAGAATTTCTTCTCGCCTTACTTCAAAAAGTGGAAAGTAGTTAATCGTAGGCGAGATGTGTTTGAGAAGAAGTTAGCAAAATGGTTGCATGTAGAATTGGTATTTCCCGATATTGTTCTTCGTTGTTTGCCTGGTTCGTCAACTTTAGAAGCTGATAATATAAGTAAGTTGTTTATACCAAATAACTTTAATTATGGCTGGATGTACATTCTTTTCTATTCGTAAAAAAAACGGATATTTGTACATAAAAAGATCAACTGCTATTTACTACAATAATTGCAATCTTTTAGAAAAAAACGGTCGTCCTGAAGTAAGCTTTGACTTATGTACTACACCGGTGAAAAGACGGAAATCGAAAGATCTGAGAGATGCGACCTTAACTGATATGTGGTATTTTCAACAACGATGAAATTAACAGAAGAAGGACACTATGCGTCTGCCCAATTGTTAACTGAAGCGACAACACCAACCCGAAGCAAAGGGAAACAGATACTTGAAACATGGAAGAAGTCATCGGCATCGAAGCCATGTACTGTTATGTCACCCCAGAAGGCAATTTCGTTAATAATAAGTGAAAACTTAACAAAAAAACAGTATTTAACTTTGCGGCGTACTGCGCGAGAACATGGCCATGACTTATACCCGAGTTACAATAGTATTCTGGCTGCAAAAAATTCTTTATATACCACGAATGTATCTATTACGGAGAGCAAATGCGAAGTATGTTTGATTTTAAAGTACGAACGTATATTTTTTACCTACACTAGATTACAAATTGAAGACTTATATTTAACATTTTCAACAGGTACCATTGCAGGATTTGGTAGACAAAACCTGTGAAAGTATCGTTGACAGTTTGCCACCATTATCAGAAGTTAAAGAAGGCCTCACGTTGACCTGCAAATTAGGATTCAATGGGAGTAGTGGGCACTCGCAATACAAGCAGCAGACATCGAAGAATGTTTCTTTTGAAAGCGTTTTTATCACTTCCATTGTACCGATACAGCTGATGGATAGCTCGAATACTGCTATATGGAAAAATCCTAAACCTTCTTCAACCCGATTTTGTAGGCCGATAAGAGTACAGTGGTTGCACGAAACAGATGAAGTTTCGAAGGCGGAAGAAGCGTACCTCAATCAACAAATTGACCAGTTGAAGCCATATGAATCAAAAATCGGTCAAATCAATTTTTCTATGCATTTAACCATGGTAGATGAAAAGGTATGGTAGATAAGTATATAGATTACGAAGATAAAACACTGAGTTATTAACATAATTTTGTATTTTAGGTATGCAATGCTTTAAGTAATTCATCCGCAACGTGTTGCTACATATGTGGTGCCACGCCTAAACAGATGAATTCTATTTTGTCTCTTCGGAGTCGAACTGTTAACACCGCAAAATTCCGATTTGGTTTATCGGTACTGCATGCACATATTAGATTTTTCGAATGTCTGCTTCATATTGCGTACCGCCTTGATGTAAAAACTTGGAAGGTAAGTCGAGTGGTTGGTACAATAATTTATTGTAGTTAGTAGCAACATACCAGTTGTGCAGTGCAGTCTAAAGCTATATTTATGATGATTTTTGCAGGTATCAAAAACAATGAAGCCTTTAGTGGATGAAAGAAAGAAAAAATTGCAGGACGCATTCCGAGAGAAGATGGGGCTCCTCGTCGACATACCAAAGCCAGGCTTCGGCACCAGTAACGATGGAAATACCGCCAGACGTTTTTTTAAAAATACAAAATTGTCTGCCGAAATATCTGGTAAATATCATAACTAAAGTACAGTTAATTATTTTAAATATAATCTCATAATCTGTAAGATGGTTGGAACATAATACTCAGTTTATCATTTTGTATATTATATTTTTAGATATCGATGAAAATCTGATTAGGCGTTTCGGCGTTATTCTTAAAGCCATGAGTGCTGGATTGCCAATAAACGTAAAAAATTTCGAAGTATATTGCCTGGATACTGCAGAAACGTACGTAAAGTTATACAATTGGTACTACATGCCTGCATCCGTCCACAAGATTTTGATTCACGGACCTGCTGTTATTCAAAACTTTATGGTGCCGATTGGACAGCTGAGTGAAGAGGCAGCCGAATCGAAAAATAAAGAATTTAAATTCTTTCGGGAGTATTATACAAGGAAGAGCTCCCGAGAAAATACAAATGCGGATCTATTTAATAGACTTCTTCTGAGTTCCGATCCGCT
Organism: Temnothorax longispinosus; assembly: GCF_030848805.1. Taxonomy (NCBI): domain Eukaryota; kingdom Metazoa; phylum Arthropoda; class Insecta; order Hymenoptera; family Formicidae; genus Temnothorax; species Temnothorax longispinosus. The sequence continues at coordinate 79,655 of NW_027269925.1, read as the reverse complement.
TTTAATCGCAATATCTTATAAAAACTTGCCAAAAGAAAAGAAATCACAAATAGATCCAGAGGTAAACAATCTATTACTCATAGAAGAAAATCAGGCTGAAGGTAATTGTTACTGTACATCTATGTATATTTGACCTTGCACTTACGATTACAAGGACAATAATAAACTTATTATTATATTACAGATCGGGCTCAACAAGAAGGAGATGATGATGACGATTGCGATTACGAAGAGGAGGAAGAGGAGGAGGAGCAAGAAGAAGAAGAAAGAAGATAATGATAATGATGAAACAAATGTCAAATAAATAAATAGATTTACCATGAAAACCAGCTTTTCAATATAATGGTAATTAACATACTTGCTAATAACATATAGTTTTTTAAGTCATGACCCCTGTGGCACTTTTTGGTACAGAGTTAGCGCCAAAACAACCTCAAAATTGGATTCAGCGACTCGAAAAACCCATTTATTGATGTAATTGAAGTTGAAATGAGCTAATTCATAATTTTCAACATTCTGACCCCCTGTGGCACATTTTGGTTAGGATATGGTGCAAAAAAAACCTTAAAAATGGATTTGTCATGTTTGAAAACTTAAGAAACACTCGATTTTATATATCTAATAGTTACTGTGAATAAAGTTCACCTTTTTCGGGAAATAGACCACTGTGCGCCGGGTCGACCAACCGCCATTGACATTGATGGCGGAGCCGCGCGGAACGGCGACAAACCAGCAGGATGAGCCCAGCGGCAAGTTCCGGAGCCCATCCACCGGGGAGGAGACCTCCGGGGACGAGGGGGACATCCCCGATTAAGCCTAAGTTGCGCGAGCGTTCCGAGGACGGAAGCGGGACTCAAGTTGTTTTCGGTTACTTGATTTTCAGGTCATGCTGTAGTTATTTCCTCTCGGATTGATTTCTTAGAGTCATCGAGTTTACACGTCCGGCGCCATTAATGTTAAGACATGCGACAGCGGTCGCCGAGCAGCGGCTCGTATAGTTAGTAAGACGTTCCTTTCCAATCCACAATTATAGCTTCTCTTCGGCACGACGATGCCGGCCCGGCCAGGAGCGAAAGGGTTCAAGTCGTTTTGAACAGATGCGTGTAGCGGTAACGCACCGGTAAGTTAGATGAGCGAGTCACACACGATCTTCGGAGCGCGGGCACTTGGTGCACGTACCGCGCGTGCTACGCGAGTGAGAGTCGAATTGCCGACTCCTGGGATCCCCAAAAGGAGAATCTACAAAAAACCAGCACGATCCGATTACGCAGACACGGGGTTTGCCGGACAATTTGCGAAATCGCGAACCGAGCGTCGGAGCGGAAAAGGACCGAAGCTGCGTACTCAGGGGGATTAGCCAGACTCCAGGAATCGATCGCGAGCGCGATCCGAACGCGCAAACACAGGGTTTGCCGGACAATTTGCGAAATCGCAAACAGAGCGTCGGAGCGGAAAAGGATCGAAACTGCGTACTCAGGGAAGTTAGACAGAGCCCAGGAATCGATTACGGACGAGATCCGATCATCCAGACACATGGTTCGCCGGACAACTTGCGAACTTCCGAACCAAGGGTCGTTGCGGAAAAGGACTCAAGCTGCGTCCTCGGGGATACCTAGTACACCCGAGGAACGAATCGCAGTCGAGATCCGACCATCCGAACGGGGGGGTTGCCCGGACAGTCCGGGAAACCGGGGATCCTAGACATCGGCTACAGGAAGTCGGGCCGGAATACGGTTAGTAGGGACTGGGGGTATAGGCAGCAGGGTCGCCGCCATCGGCGGACACTTAGAAAGCGACCTGGACGTCGTCTCCAGGAAGTCGACCCGGAATCGGCATAAGGGACGTAGGAGAGACCGTGCGCACGGGTCGGCGCCCTCGAAAATCTAATTTTGAAAGAGTTGAAAAACCGCTACCCGGGAGCTGATTAAGCGCGTCGTAAATAGTGTACTGACGGCGGAAATTTCCATCGAAAACATCTGGCGCACACCTGGCGAGCCGAAACTCGTAAACAGCCATTGTAACAGCGTAGAACGGAAAATTACCGCGAGGAGAAAGCGGCCGAGACCCCATGGTGGGGGTAAAACTTCGGTGGTAGGGAGCCCGAGAGAGGAATATTCCTCGAGGCAGTCTCTCGTGGGCGCTCGAACGGTAGCTATCTTCTCGCGCGTATGTCCCGGCGTATTGTAGTTAATATCGCGAAACGCGTAACGGAATACGATTTGTAAGCCTACCGCAGTGTCCGAAACAAACGGGAACGCCCGCTAACAGCGTTACGTAACGCCGATACGAAAGGCGTACGGGTTTTCGCGTACCTGAATCGTGAAATCGCACTTTGCGAGACGTGCGACCGCCATCTTGAGCGGCAATCAATAATTGTGAACTACCATCATTGTGAAACGATAGTTAACAATAAAAGCAATAATTATTTGCAAAAATATATACAAAATTATCAGTTACTTACCCTCAACTTACCTGAACAAGCGGCTGTCCGGCCATCTTGGCGTTAGCGTTGACCGAGCTTGAAAGGTCATCATCGATTCTGCTTCGGAGGAGGCCATAGATGAGGAAACCGTGGCGGAAACCTGCAAAAAAACGGCATTGGTTAGAGTTACGCAGACAGTTCTCATACTTACCTGGTTGTCCGGCCAGCTCCCAGACGCGGTGATCCTGGACATCGGTGAGCAGCGGTGATCCATGACATCGGCGATGGTGATGAGGAATCCGTAGACGAAACCTGAAAATAAAAGAGAATTAGTAGCGTTGACTTACATTAATGTTGGGACTTACCCGATCAGGCGGTTGTCCGGCCATCTTGGTTCCACGGATGAGGCAGGTGAATGACAGATAGCGGAGGCGATAGGCAGAGCATCCCAGAGCAGGCAGCTGTGGCGGGAATCTAAAAAGTGAAAGGGTTAAGGAGATATACGTATATACATACCTGATCAAGCAGCTGTCCGGACGACAGGCACCCCTGGCTGGCCGATCAAGGTCATACCTAGCGGTATCCAGAGCACAGGCGTTGCTTACTAGGCAGCTGTGGCGGGATGAAAAAATAAAATTGTTTAAACAAATTGTTCAACTTTTGGTCCGTTTGCATTACAAATACCTACCTTCTCGGTAGTTTAAGGTTAAACCGAGTGGCGACCGATGACTTAGAGGACAAAATCGCGTACCCCGTAGCCCGATTATGTATCGTTCGGTTACAACCTAACCCTGCAACCGACGCCAAAGATCCTGTCAGCCGCATTGACACCTCTCAACCTGTTATTGAAGGCCAAGGCCGGAGACCAGATGTCAATGAAGCGTGAAGAGACAGCGACCAAGGAGAGTGTGAAAACCAAGCCGGAGAGAAAATCCACAGATCCCCGTATTCACACATCCACTCCCCTTCCCGATAATGACAGTTCCAATAAGGAGAACGCAAGTTTCGATGCAGACATTGGGACCGTACACTAAAGTGCCCGTTCCCCTAGCGAGTCGGGAATCTTCCGCGGAGACCTTCGTCATGTCCCAGGAACCCGTACGAGCCGAAAAAGAGCACAGGGAGCAGAGGGTGCAGAAGGGGCAACCCGAACGAGCCGGACAACAGCCGGACCAGACCCGAGTTTGACCAATGTATTGGTGGACCAATCGGTGCCACTTGGTTACGACCAGCTTGCAGACGAGGAGGTAGCGAGGCTACTGACCGGGGGCATAATGCCCATTCGAGAGACGGCATCGCCCGGGTCGCAGATTTTCTCCACCGAGGAGCAGAGGGTGCAACAGGAGATCGAACCCGCGGACGAGAGCCAAACCATGGACACCGGTGACGTGCAGTGCTCGCAGAGTTACACCGATCTGTAGTGGCATGCGCGTTTGAAAAACTTTTCTTTTATTACTTTTGATATTTCGTTTTGTAATTTCAGTATTTTTGATTTTATTTTATTTTGAATACATTAAGGGCCAATTTCACCAACCACAGTTAGCTTAACCGATGGTTAAAGTTAGCAGAATTGACCAATAGAAATGAATCCACCCTGCTTTCTATTGGTCAATCCTGCTAACTTTAACCGTCGGTTAAGCTAACTGTGGTTGGTGAAATTGGCCCTTAAGCGTAGATCGCACATCAGTTAATCGAGTTGTTCGAGATATTATGTATTACATTGGTATTATTCCATATACCATTTTAGAGTTAGTTATTAGCGTTTTTAGCACGCGAAGTGCAACACCTTTTTAGAGATTACTTTAAGTATCCACACGTGGATAGCGGCGGGGCAAAGTGCCTTTGCGTCACAACATTTATTTCATAAGTACACACACACCGATTACACTCGATACACATTGAAACACAGAACATTCAACAATAAAGACGGTTTACACGAAAGACATTACAGACTTACCTTAAACTTACCCGATTACAAGATTAACCGATCCAAGATGGATTCGGACAAGTTTCGCATCATAGTATTAGCGTTTATATTCATAGTTTTTGCCATATCGTTAATTTGCATATTGTTATTAGTATATTCACAAAAATCAATTTCAGTACCTTATTACACGCCATAGAGTAGATAAAAAACATACATAATAAAGTTTTCAACATACGCGATAGTTTCCATAATAATATTCTTACCAATGATACTCAATTTCCCCGATCCAAACCTAGTATGTACGCTCTTTATCCTTTTTACACTTTACATCGTGATTTTAAACAATCCGGAGGATCCCGAAGGGAATTGAAGTACCTACACTCGAAATGTTACACTTTTTACACTTTTTGAACTCAAACACCCGACAAATTCACTTACGATACAGACGGACGAAAAGGGTGCTACACCTTTTACACTTTTCTACACTTTCCGACTTGATTATAGGTCTGCGGAACGAGCCAGCGCGAGTTCTACACTTTTATTACACTTTTGTTACACTTTACTACACTTTAGGGTGAAACCCTTATATTTTAGCATAACTTTATTAATTACAGCGAACCAGAGAGAGAACGGTCAAAATGGAGCTATTCCAGGCCAAAATGTATTACTTTTTACACTTGATGTTATTTTCATATATTCTCACTTACATTTTTCTACACTTTAGTGTTCTCTCTACACTTTTGTCAGGCTTAGAGTCGAATTAACTTTATTTGCATAATTTCATTATTATTTTGATATTCCCCGTCGATTTTAAGTTTGATTATCATTATTCTTATGTGCGCGCGATAGAATTAAGTCGACGCGATATTTACCTTATATACTTACCGTATTTACACCAAAAGGTGCAAGCTAGAGCATCGCCGATGCATTTCGTTGGGACAATTCCTTCGATGAACCCGGGTACCTGTAGAAGAAAAATATAATTAATAACGGATCTAACGACCGTTCGTACTTACCTGGCTTCCATAGGATTCGTCCGTGTGACTTCTTCCGAGTCACTCGATACCGTTCGAGTGACTCTTGATTCGCTCGTGCGAATCGTCGCGGTGCAGCGACGCGAATCGGTTCACGTTACGGCGATAGCCATTCGCGACGTTGCACTTTAGGAGGAGAGTTCCTCCCGAGGGTGTAGATGTCGAGTGCATGAAAACCGACTCTACGCGCCGGTTACACTCAGAGTGTCGAAGGAGTCGTACCGCGTTACACCCGTAGGTACGACTAACCAATAGGAGGACTTCGCGCCTCAATAGGCATTCCGGCGCATGCGTTGCCTCAAAGTGGGGAGACTCGACCCGTTCCTCCAGGACAGTTCGTCGTGAAACTTCGAAGCGGTAACACGTTACGGTGATCGCGCAACAATTCGAAGCCGACGTGGCTTATCCCGTTGACCGCTAGCGTAATTAGCGTGATTCGTAACGACTTGATACGCGATACGGGATAACGATCCATTCGTGTAAGTCGACGCTTAGATAGATACACCCGCGAACGGACGATTAAGCCCGGTTCAGGGAGATGGTTGTAGAAGTGAAGAAATAATAAATTGTTATTTGTTTATATTAAAACGAGAGTGATTATATCTCGATCCCGATAATTATTCCTATCCGAGAATCCGTATATTACGCGACGCAAAAACAGGGCGTGGCCGACGGCCTTGAACACGTCCGCGGCGTAGAAGACGGCGGCCATTGAGCTGGAAGGAAGGAAGGGACATAGCAACAGCGAGAGGTTTCTGTATTTGAGCCTTAAAATACAGTGGCGACCGTATAATTCAGCCCAAGTAGTAAGTGGCTATATCTTAATTTTCACAACATCAATCGTTGTTCCGGTCACAACATCACCATACCGTTATCTGACAGCGACGAAGGAGTTCCTGTCGAGCAGCTGATCCAGTCGAGCCAGCAGATCCAGCCCGATGACCAAGTGACAGCTGATTCGCAGAACGAATGAGGTTGGTTGGATGCCTGTAGAAACAAAAGTTTGATTAGAGAACGAAGCGTGACAATAATCAGTATGATTAACGAAAGAGACATCGTGAACGAGTTCCTAATTTTATACGCAATACTAGCGATAACTTTAATTATGAATGCAATACTTTTGACTTACCTTATTTTATCTCACGTAGATAAAAGCTACAGAGATATTAATATATCGATAGCTCTGCCGAACAAGCAGAATTAACAATGAGTGATTTAGTCATTAAGATTAGATATATAGTAATCGATATACTTATTTTTATGTATGACAAATGTCATATTTTTGATATGTTTGTTATTTTGATAATTTTATATGTCGTATCATTTATAATAACTCTTCCAAACGAGTTAGATTTGTTTGAGTGATAAATGTTAAATATATATTATGCGGCGATAGTAATGTAGGATTTTGACATGCCAAAGTGCGAATATTATGATTTATTTCTGTTTTGATAACGACCTTGTCATTAAGATTGAGATCAGCTGACATTGCTGAATCTTGATAATTCAAATGAAATTTGTTTAAAAAACATTATCTTTAAAGTCAGAATAGCCTAGAGAACAAGCCTATACGGTTTTTACATTCCACTTCCACATTCGGAAAGAACGGAGAATATTGGTAAGTTAGTTATCATAATTCGAAAATTAGTGAATTCAGCGAGAATCGGCACAAATTAATGTCATTGTTGTTCTATTTTTCAGAGTCGGCGACCGGCGTTTCCTCCGTCTATCTTCTACGGACGTACCTCGTGTGTCGTCCTTGAACGTTCCTGAAACGTTGCGTCAGCCTCTCGCTTTTGCCTTTCGAAATTAGTAGATAGACTAATGGAAATGCCCCATTGTTTTAGGTAATTTTAAGACAAGTTATATTCATTAAGACGAGCAAGATATGTGTCATTATTCGCAACGTACTTACAATTAGCATGTTGCGATGTAAAATGATTTAGCTAAAAATTTACTATTTTATTTAGTGTGTTTTAACGACGTTAGTCGAATTGGAAGTTTTTCCCGAGGACTTATTTTCTTTCCCTTAATTTTAAGAATAGTTGTTTAAAATAAGTCAGGTACAATTAAAATGGATCATCCCAAATGTTTTACCCTATTTTGGACCACAATATACGTCCAGGCTACAACTGCCAATGTTTAAGAAACGCTAAATTATCTACATGCGTATCGTCAGTGTTATGTATTTATATTTAATAGTTGAGCTTTTTTAATCTTTGTGTGTACTGTTTAAAGAAAGCTAGATATACTTAAGTACGAAATCTTTTCCAATATTGCGAAAATGTAATATCACTTTTTTTCCTATGTATATTTTATCTTTTTTTTACAGATAAATTATATAAAATGTCGGTTAATTGCTCTTATTAACATTGTGCAGATTAAAGGGGGTCAAGTTTGTGATATTCTTCACATATTACCATATTCCATCTCTGCATATAAAAGTAGAACACACTACAATTGTCAACTTGCAAAGAAAATATTCATATTGTTACCATTTTTCTCCTTTTCGTGAATTAATATTTTGAATAATGTTATAAAATGCATGCGATATTTTTTTCTTGCATTTGTCGTATTATGTCTCAATTTAAACATGGATAGATTATTACAGTAAAAATTTCATATCTGTAACGTGTTTGTTCACAGGCACAATAATATATCTTTTTAAATACTTTTATTTGTATGTGGCAATCAAGTACATGATTAATAGAGATAATAATTTTATATCAATTTTAGGGTCCATTGTTCCAACCTGTTGGTAAGCTAACTAGTAGTTAGATCATATATATGTCTTTGTTTATCAGTTCATTAGACAAAGATAGGCATTGATTTAACTATTGGTGAGCTCACCAACAGGTTGGAACAACCGGCCCTTATTCAGCTATTTTTCAAATTAATTGAAAATATCTATTATCTTGTCTTTCTGTCATTCTATTTTTTTATCATTGTTTCTTATTTTTTTATTCGATCTGATTGATATCCATTTGCATAACGCTGACGATATGTTTAATTAACTAACTAATTAAAGGTTGACTACAAATATAATAATTACTTATAATTGTCAATAATACAATAAATAAAGTGGCAGACGAAATGAGTTTTCCGTTTGTACAGTTAATATAGTATATATATATCCACAACAGACAAATGCATAATACATACAATTAAATATAGTAATATCGATAATAGCAAAGTAGAGAATTTTGAAAATTTATTGAACCGAAATTGTTGATTCTTGCTATTATGCACATTAGGCCCTATTATACATATACTTATCGTGTACAAAAAGGTTTATAGTTTAGATCGTTTTCCGCATTCGTACAAAAGGATTGACAAGTGAGAAATCGAATTTTCTGTGGAATTGCGAAAACTGATCGATAATTATATTTGTAGTAGGTTTTTTTTTAATCTCTTTCTCTTGTATCAGTAATGATTACAGGAGAACGATCGTTATTTTATAAAAGTATTTATTCTGAATTGCTTATAAAATTTTTGCAAGTGTAATAGAATATATTAACATATAAAAAAGTAGCCATTATTTGAATATACATGACGGTATAGTTTCGTAGCCATCGTTTATCTCGTCGGTATCACATATATGTCTTAAAGTTTAAAAATGCGTGGTTGCGATCGGTTTTTTATGTGACCCAAAGATACTCGAAATAAATTTATTATTTAATATATTCTCTACTTAAAATAAATTATAAATAAATAGATTGCGTCTACCTAAATTCAACATAATTTCGAGATTTTCGTTTCTTGTTCCGTAAATTTCTAAGAATTTCTTTAATTTTGAGTATTATTATTAGGAATTACTTTAATATAAAATGTCTATTCTTGTAGAATTAAATAAGATATTCTGTCTACTAATTTCATTTGGATCCTTTACACTATTAATTATTTCGTATACAATCCTCACAGGCTTTGGATGTAAACATTGGATGTAAACTAGTACGTTTACGCGAGCGTTACTTCTATAATAACTTATGATAATGCACTCGTTTACACGGAGTAAATTATCATAAGTTACTACAAAATCCCGTTTACGCGAAAGAAAATCTCGTTTACGCGAAAAAATTATCGTAAGTTACTACAGAAGTAACGCTCGCGTAAACGTAGTATAGGCCAATAATATTATTGTATTATAATTTTATTACACGCAGAGTTGTATAACAACAATAAAAACATTTATAAAACGTAAATAATAACTTTTGTACTCATATTTCAATATCCTATATTTATATATTATATTTTTTACAAATAATTTAATTTTTTATTTTAATAATAAATGTAAGGGCCAGTTTCACCATCTCCGAAAAAAAGAGACAAAGAATGAGTTTCGGAGGATTACGTTAATCGGAGATGGTGAAACTGGCCCTATGGATACTAAAAAGTTGCGCATTTTTACCGACGGATGACGCCATTTTGCTACGTAGTTCCATTTTCACGAGGGAAAACTATTAGATGGCGCTGAAACGCGAAACAATGAAATTGTACGGGAGAGTACGCACCCTGGTCACATGGGACGTTAGCTGCAGGGTGACCTTCCCTCGAGCCTGACCGGAACGAGTCCCTCCGATGCCGAAAATGGCGAAAGTCGACTTGGAACGCTGCAGCTTGAGTCGCTGCGCCAGCGCCTCGGAGATCAGCGAGACCTCTGAGCCCTGATCAATCAGAGCTCTCACCGATTCACAGTGGGGCCGATTCCCGAAAAGCTGGCCAAAAGTCGAAAAATAAAGTTTTAATTTATGGGATTTGAAGTACATAGATGTATAGAGTAATGTTCAAAGAATATGTAACGGCCCTTTATAAGGGCTAATTAAGTATACATGACAGTTATAAGCCAGTACAAAAAGGACCTTCGCACGAGTAAAGGCCGGTTTTCACACGCAATGATTGGTGGCGCCAGGCTGCGCCAGTCGACTAACGCCAGTAAAAATGCAAGTGTAAACACTTGACACAAACTGGCGCTAGTAGTGTGGCAGTTACTGGAGGTTACTGGTGCCACAAAATCTAAATTGAAGATATTTAGTAGTACTGACGCCAGACGTTAGGTAAGTGACGTTTTTACATGCAATGATTATTGGCGCCAACTGACTGGCATTCATTGACGCCAGAAATCGTTACCATTAACCTAGCAAACTCATAAGTGTCAATATAAAATTTAAGGTTATATGCTTGCATAGGTTCTACCGACATTAACCGTTAGGCCAGTGCGAAAGAACTGCTCACCAAAGGCACCCGATAAAAAGGCACCTGCAAAAATTCCGGAGAAGGAACAAGGTCTACAGCCCGCCAGCACCAAAGCTCAGCCAACCTCGATTGGCAAGTCCCACCGACTCAGTTCCGGCGTACTACCTCAGGGTCACACCCCGGGACCTGGATCGGGCGGGCAGCAGAATAGCAGGAGCTTCGCCGCCGCTCTGAGGAACCTGGCTAAGCAGGCGGGCCCGGCACCTCAGGAAGAGGAACTCCGTGCCAGCCCGAAAAACCGGGCGCCACCGCCCTTGGTCAGAGGTCCTTCCCCTGCTAAGGAGAGATCAACGCACGAACGAAGACCTGAAGAAATTCCCTCCTTGTATAAAACTGCCAGACCCGTTGACGCAGGCGTCATTTATCCACTACGTGAAAGCATTCTGACACTGTTTTACAGGACGTTATTCATAATGCAGAATACAAAAGAAGTGGCACAGAAAGTAAAAGTGATAAAAAAGCGTCAAAACAAATGGAATTCGGACGAAATAAAAATGTTTTTAGAAGTGTACGAGCAGTTTCCTGCTCTGTGGGATGTTTCCAGTGAAATATATAAAGACCGTAATAAGAAAGACGAAAGCTATAACGCAATGGTTGAAGCGCTAAAAGAAAATTTTCCGGATATCAACGACACGCTTGTAAAGGCTAAAATTCGCAGTATAAGAAACGCTTATACATTGGAATTCCATAAAGTTGAAGCCTCAAAGAGAAGTGGAGCTTCAGCAGAAGACGTATATATACCTTCTGTTACCTGGTACCCTGTTGCTGACCGCTTTCTACGAAAGGTTCTCAAACCTCGGTCAACTAAGTCAAATTTGGTAAGAATTTTTAGTTTCTTAATTTTGTAGAATTATGATTCAGAGGTCAGTTTTAAAAGTTATATAGTATGTTTATTTTACTGTGTTTAATCATAAACATTTCTGTGTACACTAAACTTAACAATGTATTATACTGAAGTCTACGTAGGATGATTAGTCGATTGAATCATTGCCATCTGCCAAGGCACTGCTCCTTCTCCCATAAAGTAAGTAGCAAGTTGGTCTCTGAGCTCGCCAGCTGATTGTTGACCGTTGTTACTTTCTTGTCTTGATAGGCTGAATAATCCTTGACCATCCTGACGCCAATGTTCAGGAATAACTCTTCCATTTTCAATGTCATCAATATCAATAGATCCAGGTGGAATATAGTGTGATTGTGAGGTTATTTGTAACCAATTATGTAAAGCAACAGCTGCCAGAATAATTTTATCAGCTTTTTTTGGTTCATATGTAATTGGTTTTGCAAAAACCTGGAATTTATTTGCCAGGATTCCAAATGCATTCTCAACAATCCTTCGAGCTCTAGAAAGTCTGTAGTTAAAGATCAGTTTCTTAACATTTAATGAATCGCTTCTGGAATACGGTTTTAACAAATATAATTTTAAGGGGAAAGCATCATCGCCAACAAAGAAAAAGTTCTCTGGCAAATTGAGTAACTTCTCATCAATAGCTCTTTTTAAGCTGCTATTCTGAAATATTCCACCATCAGAATTTCTTCCTAAAGCTCCAACATCAATGTAACGGAAAATATATTCACTATCTACTACAGCCATTAAAACAATACTGTAGGATCCCTTATAGTTGTAATACAGTGATCCACTGTGTTTAGGTTTCTTAATAACAACATGTTTGCCGTCCAAACTGCCAACACAGCCAGGGAAATTCCATCTCTCAGCAAACCCTTTTTCTATTTTACACCACTCTTCTGTTGTATTTGTCATCTGAAAGGAAAACAACGAAAAATATAGACTCATGATTAAAATACAGACTTTATGTTAATTTCTGTTTTTACAAATATCTTTATTCTATTGTTTTAGGAATTGACAACACAGAAAGATGAGACAGAGGAACTGGAAGATGATAATAATGATCTATTATTAGAAGAAGAGCAGATTAATAAAGAACAAGAAGTTACAAGTGCTCATCAGTCACGGTCTTCCAAAAAGCTCAGAACGACAGTAAATGTACAACCAGATACATCTGCAATAAAGCATACAAAGCAACCACTACAGCCTCCCATGAAACAAAATCAAAAAATGCAATCTAGCATGTCTACAATTCAACAAGCAATAAATGCGCTTCAAAATGTTTCCGAACAGCATGCTGTGGCAACGCGAACACGTACTGATTTATACGAACAATTTGGCAGCACTGTTGCAGAATATCTTCGTCAAATGACCACGTCAAACGCGCTACAATGTCAGAAGCAAATACTAGATATTTTATTGAACACTTTGATGATGCAACAACTTTCATCTTCTGTACACACTGATGTAGATCCATCTAAGCACAGTCAAAGTTCATTACTTTTTTCTTCACCACTTTCAAGTTCTACTACTATGCCATCTTTGATTAATGTACCTGTTAGCTCATCTACTATTGTACCCGTTGAGGTCGTAGAAATTAAGGACAGTGTAGAGAATACAGATTCATCAGATTTGAACATGTAATTTTAATGACTATAAAGTGACTGACTTTTAATTTTTACTTTATTTTGTAGGTATTGCAGGCCTTAGAGGTCTCTTTAAAGTAAACTTTTATTTCAATCTTAATATAAAAAAAATTTTTTTAGTGTATGCTATATTATGTTTTTGGACTTTGTAAATCCTGTAGACCTACTAAAAGTAAACTTATTTCAGTTTTAGTTTTTACAAAGTCTTAATACCAAAACTATTTTTTTTTCTTTTTGAAAGTTTGTTTTGTTAGATTTTCAGACCTATTCTAAGAATTTTGTTGACCTATGTCATATATATATTTTAAATAAACTTTTTATTTAATCTTACAAATACATGAGTTTTTATTTTCTTTAAAAATTTATTTTTGTAATTTTATATTTAGGTTTTGTCTCTTAAATAAATTTGAAATACGAAAAAGTACTAAAAAAATTATTTGTTCATCTATCTATGAAGGAAGCCAAAGAAATTTACAGTACAACAGAAAGTTTAAATCGGAAGAAAACCGGGCTAATAAAGAAAGTTTAAAGACTATTTTCAAGATAGAACATTGAAATTTGATATACCTACATATAGCACTCATTGTAGTAATATTAATAATAATGCTAGGAAAAAGCTTACCTTAATAAAATCTTTCAACGCTTCGTGAATGATATCCAAGACTTCAGGTAAAAAAGTACAGATTGTGCACTTGGGAACTCTGAACAGTAACTGTAATGATGCGAGGGAGTCACCAGTAGCCAAGTATCTAAGCACGATCTGAAGCTTCAGTTTTGGTGAAAGTGCTGGCCTCATGCGTATCTTGCTTTTGAAGTTTAGCAGACACCATCCCTAACAAATCTTGAAAACGTTCTTGGGTCATTCGAAACATGTTCAGATACGTTTGGTTATCCTCTGCAGCTAGTTCTTCTATAAATTGTAAAGCAACTTCTCGTCTAGCGATCCATTTTCGTACCCAATATCTACGTTTCTTTCTTTTCAGTTTAACCGCAAGAATGTTTTGTAGTTCGTTACTTATTACTAAAATTCCCAAACGAATAGTCGCATCCAACAACTCGGTTGACATCTTGACGATTACCTACATATTTTCCATATTATGCGCCAATAACATCACTATGCAAACACTTATGAGTTTGCCAGTTTAATGGAAACGGTTTCTGGCGCCAATGAATGCCAGTCAGTTGGCGCCATTAATCATTGCGTGTATAAACACTTATGAGTTCGCCAGTTTAATGGAAACGGTTTCTGGCGCCAACGAATGCCAGTCAGTTGGCGCCACCAATCATTGCGTGTGAAAACCGGCCTTAACAGCTCGAGCGTCCGAGCTCATGTTCAAGCGTCATATTCAAAAATTCGTAGAAAATCGTAAAGTTGATCTTTTTTAATTCTACAAAGCAAATGTTTTAAATGAAAAAATGTAGTTTATTGTCGTATTTGTTAAAAATTATAACAAATAAATATAAATTAACAGTAACGCAATGTTTGAAGTGTAAAATAATGAAAATTTGTGTGCAATCGTTTCAGAAAAATAGAGAAAAGTTAAAAGTCCCACGGATTCCCACAGTGCAACAAATTTTAAATTAAAGTTTATATTATTATGTAACAAAATTTGTAAAAATTAGCTGCTACTAGCTGCTACTTTGTTTTTAATGTACATTTGTATTTAAAACCTTCCAAATTCGCATAAACTTATTAACGCCTATGCTTAAACTACTAACAACATAGTAAAACTAATAATTGAAAATAGAACATGACCTTTAACTATGTAAATTGGAATACAATAATTGTTTAAACAATAATTGTTTAAACAAATTACTGCAAAATAAATTTTTTATAAATCTGACAGCGGCAATAGATTCAACGGGAAAAATAATAGAATGTTAAAAAAAAAGTGTGTGTGTGTGTGTGTGTGTGTGTGTGTGTGTGTGTGTGTGTGTGTGTGCGCGCGCGCGCGCGCGCGTTCGTTGAAGTAGTAGCTGTTGTGTTAAATACAATATATAAATTCAAAAAGAATGTTAAACGATGTAGTCCAGACCGGGCACGGTGACCGTGGATGTTCTAGAAAAATTCCGAAATGATGACGTAAAAAAAGAGAAAGTTTCTAAGATGTTTTGATTGGTTTATGGTAACGGGGAGGGGATGAGCAGGTAACCGAGGGGATAAATAACGGTCGCGCAACGGAAAAGGTTAGTCGTTTCTGAGCGTTTCGAGTGTTTCTATGCGTTTCTGAGTTCTAGACGAAGAATAAACGAATACAATATTAAACAATTTCTCACACATTGTGAAGGATCGTTTTGCAGAATGAATGTTTCAAGTACAAGTAAGTGCATTTGTGCGTGAGCAGAAGGAAGATCGAGTTAGAGGCACGGGAACGGGGCTTATTTCAAACGTTAACTCTTGTATGTCTATTTACAAAATGTATTTACACAGAATATGATACACTTATTTACACGGAGTTTAGGAATCCACGAAACGCGGTTCTGATTACTCGAAAGTCGGCGCTTATTCCGCGAGCTACGGTTCTCGTCGCACGATCTGTTCCGCGAGCCACGGATCGAGCAGTCGTCGAGACTCCACGCAAGAGGCAATTTGCTTTTCGAAAAGAAAGATGCTCGTTACGTCTCCAAAAGCGTATCGCTCGAGCCTCCGGCGCACTCGGAGGTACGAGCTCCCCATCCCCACGCGTCACGCATCCCCGGTAATGGGCCGAACAATTAGTCGAGCCAATCGGTAGCCGACCCGTTGACTTGTCTTTCGATTTGAACTCCTCGAATTTCGGAGTCGGCAACCGATCAGCTGCTCTCGCCGTGGTCAGGCGCTCCGTCTCCAATGTTTACGTCGCGCGATGAGACAAAGGGGATAGAGCAAGCACGCGAGGAAAAACAAGCGTTCGTTTCTCGGCTTCTCGAAGGTTCTTGGAATAACGGCGGTTGTTCCCGAAACAATGCTGGGCTTAAGCGAGAATTCTCCTCGCGATTATTCACGGGGAATTACGGTTCGATCGCGAACAGCATTATAAATACACACAGCCATATATATATATATATATATATATATATACATGTCAAATGGTCGGTACCGGGACATCTACTACCTAATGGCATTTTCCGAGACATTTGGTGGATTCCAGGTCTGACCTGGAAACGTAATATGTCTAATGATATTTTCCAGGACAGTCTTGGAAAAAATGTATACATATACGAATTATGTACAAAAGATTGTCCTGGAAACTAACGTTAGGACATAATTTATTATAAATGTCAGTTTTTACTCATTTATGTATATTCAGCATGTTAAATATACATTTTAACGTTTGAGAACGTGGTAAGAGAAAGTGAGTTTACGGTATTCTACACACGTCAATCCGATTCCGCAGAAGTTAACTCGCAAGTGAATAATTTCACATTATTTATAAAAAATTTTTTATGTCCTGGAAACTAACGTTAGGCCATAATTAATTACACGTTAGTTTTTGCTTATTTACGTATATTCAGCGCGTTTAATATACATTTTAACGTCTGAAAACGTGGTAAAAGTATGTGAGTTTACGGTATTCCACACACGTCAACCCGCAAGTGAATTTTGGATTTACAAAAATGTGCTTGTACCCCGAAATTTGAGGTTATGTCATAGAACTGTACATATCAATTTTTGATAACTTCCGTAAATTCAAGGGGTTTAAAGTACTTCTTAACATTTGAAAACGCGATATGGAAACATTTACGTTACTTCGCAAGCATTATCCCGCAAATCAATAATTTTACATGATTTATGAAAAATTTTTATGTCCTAGAAACTAACGTTAGGCCATAATTTATTACATGTCAGTTTTTGCTTATTTACGTATATTCAGCGCGTTTAATATGCATTTTAACGTTTGAGAACGTGGTAAGAGAATGTAAATTTACGGTATTCCACACACGTCAACCCGATTCCGCAGACGTTAACCCGCAAGTGAATAATTTCACATTATTTATAAAAAATTTTTGTCCTGGAAACTAACGTTAGGCTGTAATTTATTACATGTCAGTTTTTGCTTATTTACGTATGTTCAGCGCGTTTAATATACATTTTAACGTTTGAGAACGTGGTAAGAGAATGTGGGTTTACGGTATTCCACACACGTCAACCTGATTCCGCAGACGTTGACCCGCAAGTGAATAATTTTACATTATTTATGAAAAATGTTTATGTCCTGAAAACTAACGTTAGGCCATAATTTATTACATGTCAGTTTTTGCTTATTTACGTATATTCAGCGCGTATAATATACATTTTAACGTTTGAGAACGTGATAAGAGAATGTGAGTTTACGGTATTCCACACACGTCAACCCGATTCCGCAGACGTTAACCCGCAAGTGAATAATTTCACATTATTTATGAAAAATTTTTATGTCCTAGAAACTAACGTTAGGCCATAATTTATTACATGTCAGTTTTTGCTTATTTACATATATTCAGCGCGTTTAATATACATTTTAACGTTTGAGAACGTGGTAAGAGAATGTGAGTTTACGGTATTCCACACACGTCAACTCGATTCCGCAGACGTTAACCCGCAAGTGAATAATTTCACATTATTTATGAAAAATTTTTATGTCCTGAAAACTAACGTTAGGCCATAATTTATTACATGTCAGTTTTTGCTTATTTACGTATATTCAGCGCGTTTAACATACTATTTAACGTCTGAGAACGTGGTAAAAAAATGTGAGTTTACGGTATTTCACACACGTCAACCCGCAAATAAATAATTTCGCATTTACAAAAATGTGCTTGTACCCCGAAATTTGAGGTTATGTTGTAACCGAAAGATATGTAATCGGGCTACGGGGGACGCTAATTTGTCCTAAAAGTCATCGGTCGCCACTCGGTTTGCCCTATTTCTACCGAGAAGGTAAGTATCTTTGAAGTGAATGACTCTATGGTTCCTCAATTTGTTTAAACAATTCAATTTTCAGAATCCCGCCACGGAGTCCTCTTCACCATCGCTTGTTATCAGGGACTTGATATCAATCGCCTCCCAATGTCGCCCAGGTTCGGAGATTGAGCGACACCCGCTTGATCAGGTAAGTACGTGCTCGATAATTCTCTAATCCTTTCTAAATTTTAGATTTCCGCCACGGGGTTTTCATCTGCGTCGGCTCCCCTCGGATATCCGCTATCAATCATCAGGCTGTGTCAACGTGGAGCCAAGATGGCGCGACACCCGCTTGATCGGCTAAGTCCCAACATCAAAAGTTCAAATAACTAACTAATTCTCTTTTATTTTCAGGTTTTCGCTACACGGTCCTCATCCCCATCGCCGATGTCATGGATCACCGCTGCCACCGCCGTCCAAGGTCACCGCGTATAGAAGATACCGCGTCACTGTGAGAACTGTCGCCAAAACTATAATTAACGCTGTTTCTTTTTAGATTTCCGCCACGGGGTCCTCATCTATGACCTCCTCCGAAGCAGACCCGATGATAATTCACGATCCGGATGGACTCCTTCGCAAGATGGCGCGACACTCCGCTTGATCAGGTAAGTCCTCATCTATGACCTCCTCCGAAGCAGACCCGATGATAATTCACGATTTGGATGGACTCCTTCGCAAGATGGCGCGACACTCCGCTTGATCAGGTAAGTATAAGGTAGAAAATCGTTAACAACGTATTTATTATCACAAATGATTCTTCCATTTATTCATTATTGTCGATTTACACAGATGGTTGTTCACAGTTGTTCCCGCACAAGATGGCGGTCGCACGTCTTGCAAAGTGCGAAGTTTTCGTTTACGGTACGTCAAAATACTTTCGCCTTTCGTATCGGCGACGAGTAACGCGTTTCGCGGGCGTTGCCGGTTGTTTCGAACGCTGTGGTACGTTAAATTCGTAATCCGGTACACTCGCCGACAGAAAGGTTGTCCCACTTTTCGTGATAGGTTTTGGGACGCACTCCATCATGCGAGCGATGACAGCCGCTGCTCACGGATTTGCCGTGACAGCCGCGGTGACGCAAGGTTAGAGCATACGGATCATGTATACGAAGTGTCAAATAAGTAATAAGAATGACAGCTAGTGATTGAAAGGTAAGATATTAATTGATACATAAGGAAGTAAATAGGTAAAAGTAAATTTAATATAAGTGTAAAAGAGAGAAATTAAAGAAAATCTTCCTGGTATATTCCGACAAATATAAAATTATTAGAAATTATTAGAAATTGTTACAAATTATTATAAAAATTATTATAAATTATTATAAATTATTACAAATTGTTATATATAAATTATTATAAATTATTACAAATGTTTTATAAACATAACTATTAATATGTATTATGTTATCTATATATATTTTAGGTAATCGGACATCGCATTAAATCAGCAAGTCGCGTGGTTGCAAACTGTTGATTCTGTGTTTTTTTACTAGCAGATAAAACAAGAACTTTTTTTTCAGGAAGTAAAACAAGAACTTTTTTTTCAGGAAGTAAAATTATTAAAAAACATACATATAATTTATTTAAATTACAAAATAATATATTTCTTTTTGCAGACAAGTAGATGATGTTGAATTATTTTCAGCATTTAATATCTGCTTTCATGTGCCTAATTTATCAACCCCTGATCATCTGTTAAACATGTTGGAAGAAGTTGATCTCGTCTCAGAAATGGCTTTCTTGGATGCAAAGCTTCAAGGGAAACGGTTAAGTTATTAAAATCCTTATTTTCCTTATTCAGACATCGGACAATATATGTGATATTATCTAGCGTATATGACACGTAGGGCAAATATTTTGTTATAGATATTATTGTATATATTTTTATAATATATATTTTATTATATATTTTATCATCATGTATTTTATCATTTCAGTGTATTCATCGGTGTATTAAGAAATTGCTCTGCCTAATAGATATGGCACGTCAAGTGGAACCAAGTTACAGAGTCGCAAAATTCTTTTGGAAAGAGAAAACTGGAAGAAGAAGGCTTCTGAGCATAGCTTGTTTTGAGTTTAGATCGCTCAAGCTGAAGCAACTTTGATCATCCCCCAAAACGAACGTATTCTCAGATTGTAGTAATTTAAATAGAGAAATTTATAGCTTCTGTGTATAAGTGAGAGATATAATCAGTGATATCTCTAAATCTCCTCTGTGTTACAATGAGTTGTTGTGACAGATAGAAAATAGATAATATCGCTTAGATTGTGATGCATGTCTGAAGACACGTAATTAACTCTGTCAAGTACTACATTAATACAGATATTTAAACAAATGTTATCAGTTTTGTAAATCACAGAGGTGAATATCATATTTTCGTATAATATTTTTATATATAACAAGTAACTTTTATGTCATCTTAATTTGATTTAATTTAATTTATTTTGATTAACTCTAGAAATTCAATTTCTTGATTTTACATACTTTCAACGGCTTAAGGCTCCTAAGTGCTCGCTGCGACCATGTTAGATCGTGACATCAGAAATGACACGCTGAGAATCTTTGCGTGCTATTTTTAAATAAAAATATTTAAGTAAAAGAACACTTCAGATCGCTTTAATACACTTGTAAAATGTTCTGAAAACTACTCTTTTCCCTTGACAGTTAATAAACAGCTGTAAAATGAATATGATACAAAGCCTAGTCATGCAAGCTTATTGAGCAGCGCATGACTAGGTTTCGTATCACATTCATTTTACGGCTATTTATTAACTTTCGAGGGAAAAGGATAGTTTTCTGAACATTTTATAAAACGGTCTAAAGTATTTTTTTTTTTCATCCAAATATCTTTTTATTTTAAAATAACACGTAAGAATTCTCAGTGTGTCATTTCTCGCCTCTGACGTTACGATCTAACATGACCCAAGAGCTTAACAATATTATTTGTTGGATTTACTTGCATGGAAGTAATAAAATTTATTTCAACTTAAACAAATATCCAATTACTGCTTAACCCTCCACCTGCATACGTTTCTTTTTACCTTCGCAATGCATACGTGCGTCTGTCGCATCCGACGTTATTTTCTCTACCTTAAAGTATTTAAAAAAATCTGAATAGTTCACAAAACATCTGTCTACATTGTAGTTGACGATTTTATAGTCATTTTGATAAACATTGTTTATTTAATATTTTATTTTAATGAACTTTGAATAAAAATAAAGGAAAGAGATGGATTTCTTTAAAAATGTTTATTTTTTAAATAGTGCAGATTAATATCTTCAAAAAAGTTGAATTATTTAGGAGGGTCGAAATGGTACTTTTTAGATACGGAAAATCGTTGATAGGTAAATAAAAAACTAAAGATAAAATTATATACAATATGGCATATGACATTTTTTAATAATAATCTTGAAAGGCTCAATTAATTACAAATCAAAACGTACAAAAAATCGGGCGCAAAACCGTAACAAAATGTTCGTGTTAAGATATTTAATAAACAATTAATTTACAAACGTTTTGGCCTATATCTGACCATTTTTAATGTAATTACAAAAATTGTAAATAACACGCAATCGACGCATGAACGCAATAGATGTCGAAAAGTAGTCGGAAACATTCGCCGCCTTAGCTAGATTAGTTACAGGTGCATTGGGTGTGAAACTTGCCAAAGCTAGACAAGAACGTGAGCTCGAAAAGAATATATTATGTGAAGCAAAAGGTAATCTTTGAATGTGTGTATTATAATACATGATATAAAAGTAAAAATAGTTCAATAACTATTGAAGAGATTATTAAGAGAGATTCTTGCATTACAGTGAAAAGACGATTCGCCGCAATAAACAACGAGAGAATGTTTGGGAAGGCATAATACCTACTAAGTAACATTACACATCGCTAATATATAAAGGAATATTTATAAGGATTTATACCTTATTATTACATACATTATACGCATTCACATTATTGTGGCTGCGTAGTTTGACATAGCCCACCGTGGCTCGCATAATGTTATTCTCGTATTAGCGCGCATATTTGTGCTTTACTCGTCTATTCGTTACATTGATAAATACAAAGATGAACAATCATTTTTCCAACTTGCCAAATTTACCCGCTTTGCTGTAGAAAAATTATCCCTAACAGCCTAATGCTAGCAGAATATCGGCGATATGCCAACAGATCCAATCATGAATGTGCAGCAGATTCCTGTCCACTGCGTCCTCATTAAGCTTATTTTCTAGCAGCACGGTTTGCTGCCACAATTGTATATATACATTTTTTATATTTTGGATGTTTTTTAATTATATACAATAAGTATTATTAGTGTTGTTATGTAATTATTATATATTGTTAAACAATTGTTATATAAAATATGTAATTGATATTTTTTAAAAGAAGCACACGCGCACGTTGAGTTTAAAATATTTCTTCATGTCTTATGTGCATATTATACAATACACAATTTCGCATTCTCAAGATGTTTTGTTTAGAAATACAATCAGCATTGCTTTCTTGTAGTCTGTTGACTGCTGTATTAAGTTCTATATAAAACTAAATCGCAAGCAATCTAAAAAAAAAAGTGAAACTTCTCTGAAGTGCGATGAAAAGCAAATAGTATAAATGAAGGAGTAGAATAGTCAGATTTCAACTTCGTCATTGAAGCACTTCTCGGATATGAATTTTTTGGTCGGGTAGAGTATCGAAAAAGCTTCCAATATCAAGAGTATATATAATTTTAGATATTGTTAATCTATAAGATATATTGTTTTCTGTCGATATTTCAAGCCCGTATCCCTCAACGCTATAATTTCTCTTCTCTTAAATTAACTTATGAAACCAGGTATCTTCTTTAATTTTTCTTACAAAAAACATAAAACTGTGATAAAAAAATTTATAGTTATCGTCACCGTGACTTTCTCTCTTAAAGGGCTCCATTAAAACAAATTAAGAATCATCGATGATAGTATTTGTTTTATTCATTTGTTCTGATGTGGCGTCTTCAGCAACCGTGGCAGAGAAACGCATCGTTAAATTTTATTTATAAAATTAAAGAAAAATTAAAGAAGATGCCTGGTCCTACAAGTCAGTTTAAGAGAGGACAAATTATAGCGTTGAGGGATACGGGCTTGAGACCGACAGAAATAGCAGCGCAGTTGAACATAAGTGTAAGTATTGCCCGAGGTGAAAATAAATCGCCAAAAGGCCGACGTTTCGAGTCCTTCATGTCCGAATGTCATTAATTCAGAATTTGCCTTGGATCCCGCACTATTCCACTCCTTCATTTATACCATTTGCTTTTCTTCAATTCTTCAGAAAAGTTTCACTTTTTCTACTAGATTGCTTGCGACTCAGTTTTATATAGAACTTTATACAGCAGTCAATAGACTATAAGAAAACAATGCTGATTGCATTTCTAAACAAAACATCTTGAGAATGTGAAATTGTGTGAATTGTATGCACATAATAAAATATAAAGAAATATTTTAAACTCAATTAACGTGCGCGTGTGCTTCTTTAAAAAAGTATCAATTATATATTTTATATAACAATTGTTTTACAATTCTAACAATCTATTAATTATATAACAAATACTAATAATAATTATTGTATATAATTAAAAAACATGCAAAATGTAACATGTAAAATACAATTCATTCTTGCAGGAAAAAACGGTTTGTCGGATAACGAACCGGTATGACACGATGGGGCATGTCAATCCATCCCCAATACCAGGACGACCGCGAAAAACAGTCCCAGAAGAGGACGACGGAATTTTGAATGCCATTGCAGAATGTGGCTTTCAATCGTCGCGTAAAATAAGGACAAATTTAAATTTGACGTGTGGTGATCGTACCGTGCAACGCCGTATGAAAGAGCGCGGCTATCATCACCGAATTCCCGCGCAGAAGGAAGTGTTCACCAACAACCACAAGGACCAACGGATGGCTTTCGCATTGGAACACTTAGGATGGCAGGAAGAATGGATGAGTACTATCTTCTCAGACGAGAAGGTATTTTCAACTGATGAGTCTGGTAGAGTAACATTGTGGAGAACGAGAGGAACGAGGTATGCAGAGAAAAATGTTCGTTTTCGTGCACGAAGTGGACGTATCACGTTAGGATTCTGGGGATGTATGACCTCGCATGGCCCTGGGCCGCTTGTTCGCATAACACCTCACATGAACAGCGAGGAATACATCAATGTATTATCTGACGTGATGATGCCATATGTCGCGGAGACTTTTCCTGGCATACCGTACGTGAATTTCATTCAAGACAATTCAGGAGTGCATCGAGCGAGAATTGTCCAGGATTGGCTGGCTGAACAACCCAACCTTAGGACGTTGGACTGGCCAGCCAAATCCCCAGATTTGAATGTGATAGAAAATGTTTGGGGCATTATGGTACAAGAGTGGGGACCCTCAAATTCAGAGAACACGCGAGGCACTTGCGCAATATGTTGTTGAAAAGTGGGAGGATCTCCGCGCAAAGCCTGCTTTTTTTCAAAATTTAGTAGCTTCAATGCCCCGAAGATTGAACAGCGTGTTTGAAAATAATGGAGGTGTCACGCGATATTGAGTGACCCTTCAAGAATGGCGATGTATGAATGTTGCGTGAATGTAAAATGGACAATTTTCGATGAGTGATTGAATTAATCATATTGCAATAACTACAGTTATATGATTTCGCAATATAATTGTTATTGCAATATGATTAAAAGTGTATGCGTGTGTGAATCTAGCGAATAAATGCTGAATGAGTGATGAAGTGAACAAAGTGAAAGCCATCCATTGCTCCTTTGAAATTTGCACTTATGATCGCGATGAAATATAGAAAAATTGACCGTTTTCAATAGAAATGAAAGCCACATTCTGCAATGTCACGTTATCGATTCCATTTTTTATAGTTCGCGTCCGTATCTTAAATTCCTACTATCCCAAATAGCCACGTCTGCTAAGAACTTACAAACTGTGTGCCGCATGCTATACTGGCATAATTTTGACAGTAGTAAAGCATGATCTACCATCAGATAATATACGTATAAAAATGACATAGAAATCTAGTAAAATCGTGATATGATTGTGACAACACGTTGTGCACGCCGCGATTTCTTCTGCGTTTCTGCGATTACATATTGTGGCAGCAAACCGTGCTGCTAGAAAATAAGCTTAATGAGGACGCAGTGGACAGGAATCTGCTGCACATTCATGATTGGATCTGTTGGCATATCGCCGATATTCTGCTAGCATTAGGCTGTTAGGGATAATTTTTCTACAGCAAAGCGGGTAAATTTGGCAAGTTGGAAAAATGATTGTTCATCTTTGTATTTATCAATGTAACGAATAGACGAGTAAAGCACAAATATGCGCGCTAATACGAGAATAACATTATGCGAGCCACGGTGGGCTATGTCAAACTACGCAGCCACAATAATGTGAATGCGTATAATGTACGTAATAATAAGGTATAAATCCTTATAAATATTCCTTTATATATTAGCGATGTGTAATGTTACTTAGTAGGTATTATGCCTTCCCAAACATTCTCTCGTTGTTTATTGCGGCGAATCGTCTTTTCACTGTAATGCAAGAATCTCTCTTAATAATCTCTTCAATAGTTATTGAACTATTTTTACTTTTATATCATGTATTATAATACACACATTCAAAGATTACCTTTTGCTTCACATAATATATTCTTTTCGAGCTCACGTTCTTGTCTAGCTTTGGCAAGTTTCACACCCAATGCACCTGTAACTAATCTAGCTAAGGCGGCGAATGTTTCCGACTACTTTTCGACATCTATTGCGTTCATGCGTCGATTGCGTGTTATTTACAATTTTTGTAATTACATTAAAAATGGTCAGATATAGGCCAAAACGTTTGTAAATTAATTGTTTATTAAATATCTTAACACGAACATTTTGTTACGGTTTTGCGCCCGATTTTTTGTACGTTTTGATTTGTAATTAATTGAGCCTTTCAAGATTATTATTAAAAAATGTCATATGCCATATTGTATATAATTTTATCTTTAGTTTTTTATTTACCTATCAACGATTTTCCGTATCTAAAAAGTACCATTTCGACCCTCCTAAATAATTCAACTTTTTTGAAGATATTAATCTGCACTATTTAAAAAATAAACATTTTTAAAGAAATCCATCTCTTTCCTTTATTTTTATTCAAAGTTCATTAAAATAAAATATTAAATAAACAATGTTTATCAAAATGACTATAAAATCGTCAACTACAATGTAGACAGATGTTTTGTGAACTATTCAGATTTTTTTAAATACTTTAAGGTAGAGAAAATAACGTCGGATGCGACAGACGCACGTATGCATTGCGAAGGTAAAAAGAAACGTATGCAGGTGGAGGGTTAAGCAGTAATTGGATATTTGTTTAAGTTGAAATAAATTTTATTACTTCCATGCAAGTAAATCCAACAAATAATATTGTTAAGCTCTTGGGTCATGTTAGATCGTAACGTCAGAGGCGAGAAATGACACACTGAGAATTCTTACGTGTTATTTTAAAATAAAAAGATATTTGGATGAAAAAAAAAAATACTTTAGACCGTTTTATAAAATGTTCAGAAAACTATCCTTTTCCCTCGAAAGTTAATAAATAGCCGTAAAATGAATGTGATACGAAACCTAGTCATGCGCTGCTCAATAAGCTTGCATGACTAGGCTTTGTATCATATTCATTTTACAGCTGTTTATTAACTGTCAAGGGAAAAGAGTAGTTTTCAGAACATTTTACAAGTGTATTAAAGCGATCTGAAGTGTTCTTTTACTTAAATATTTTTATTTAAAAATAGCACGCAAAGATTCTCAGCGTGTCATTTCTGATGTCACGATCTAACATGGTCGCAGCGAGCACTTAGGAGCCTTAAGCCGTTGAAAGTATGTAAAATCAAGAAATTGAATTTCTAGAGTTAATCAAAATAAATTAAATTAAATCAAATTAAGATGACATAAAAGTTACTTGTTATATATAAAAATATTATACGAAAATATGATATTCACCTCTGTGATTTACAAAACTGATAACATTTGTTTAAATATCTGTATTAATGTAGTACTTGACAGAGTTAATTACGTGTCTTCAGACATGCATCACAATCTAAGCGATATTATCTATTTTCTATCTGTCACAACAACTCATTGTAACACAGAGGAGATTTAGAGATATCACTGATTATATCTCTCACTTATACACAGAAGCTATAAATTTCTCTATTTAAATTACTACAATCTGAGAATACGTTCGTTTTGGGGGATGATCAAAGTTGCTTCAGCTTGAGCGATCTAAACTCAAAACAAGCTATGCTCAGAAGCCTTCTTCTTCCAGTTTTCTCTTTCCAAAAGAATTTTGCGACTCTGTAACTTGGTTCCACTTGACGTGCCATATCTATTAGGCAGAGCAATTTCTTAATACACCGAATGAATACACTGAAATGATAAAATACATGATGATAAAATATATAATAAAATATATATTATAAAAATATATACAATAATATCTATAACAAAATATTTGCCCTACGTGTCATATACGCTAGATAATATCACATATATTGTCCGATGTCTGAATAAGGAAAATAAGGATTTTAATAACTTAACCGTTTCCCTTGAAGCTTTGCATCCAAGAAAGCCATTTCTGAGACGAGATCAACTTCTTCCAACATGTTTAACAGATGATCAGGGGTTGATAAATTAGGCACATAAAAGCAGATATTAAATGCTGAAAATAATTCAACATCATCTACTTGTCTGCAAAAAGAAATATATTATTTTGTAATTTAAATAAATTATATGTATGTTTTTTAATAATTTTACTTCCTGAAAAAAAAGTTCTTGTTTTACCTGCTAGTAAAAAAACACAGAATCAACAGTTTGCAACCACGCGACTTGCTGATTTAATGCGATGTCCGATTACCTAAAATATATATAGATAACATAATACATATTAATAGTTATGTTTATAAAACATTTGTAATAATTTATAATAATTTATATATAACAATTTGTAATAATTTATAATAATTTATAATAATTTTTATAATAATTTGTAACAATTTCTAATAATTTCTAATAATTTTATATTTGTCGGAATATACCAGGAAGATTTTCTTTAATTTCTCTCTTTTACACTTATATTAAATTTACCTTTCTACTTCCTTATGTATCAATTAATATCTTACCTTTCAATCACTAGCTGTCATTCTTATTACTTATTTGACACTTCGTATACATGATCCGTATGCTCTAACCTTGCGTCACCGCGGCTGTCACGGCAAATCCGTGAGCAGCGGCTGTCATCGCTCGCATGATGGAGTGCGTCCCAAAACCTATCACGAAAAGTGGGACAACCTTTCTGTCGGCGAGTGTACGTAATCGCGATAATTCGAACGATACTCCGAGATATACGCGCGAGACAGAAGTTATACCTACGAGCGTCCCCGACAGACTGCCTCGAGGAATATTCCTCTCTCGGGCTCCCTACCTACGGTAAGTTACCCCCACCATGGGGTTCTCGGCCGCTTTCTCCTCGCGGTAATTTTCCGTTCTCCGCGTTAACAATAGGTGTTTACGACTTTCGGATTCACAGGTGTGCGCCAGATGTTCGCCGCTACGCAGTTACAATAGCTGTTGACAACTTCTGGCAGTACCAGATGTGCACGGTGGAAATTTCCACTGGTAGTACCATGTATATGATGCCTTGAATCAGTGCTGCGATTTCGAGCCCCGGCACGCACGCGAAGTCGGCAAATTGGATCCGTAACTTCGGAATAAGGATTGGCTCTGAGGAGCGGGGCGTGTCGGGCTTGGTCGGGAAGCGGGTTTGGCTGACGTGCCGGGCCTGGGCGAGGTGAACCGATCGGCGTTCTCGCGCCGGTCCCGGGGATCCGAGCTCGGTCCCGTGCCTTGGCCTCCCGCGGATCTTCCTTGCTGCGAGGCTTCCGTGGCGGCGCGAGCCGTCGTGGTCGTCCTCTTCGGCCGCCATTCAACGCTCAGCTCAGAACTGGCACGGACTAGGGGAATCCGACTGTCTAATTAAAACAAAGCATTGCGATGGCCCTCGCGGGTGTTGACGCAATGTGATTTCTGCCCAGTGCTCTGAATGTCAACGTGAAGAAATTCAAGCAAGCGCGGGTAAACGGTGCACCCTGTGCCCTTTACCCATAAAACTGCTGGGCTGCTGCTCAATCCCAGGTCCTATCAGCTGGGTAACGGATGCAGCCGGTAGTACTGAACAGGGTAGCGTTTTGCGAGGCGAGCGCGGCGTGCTCGTGCGTGGGAGGTGCCCAATACGAGCGGGGTATATGGCGCACCACGTGCCGTATATTCCTAAGGCGCGTCGACTGCTGCCGAATCCCGGATCTCCGGGCAACCGATGAGCGACGCGTTAATAGCACGGGGCGACTTGTGCGATTACGTGGTAGCTGGGGGCATGGCACCAGCGACACGGCGACTCGTCAAACGTGAGCTAAGATCGCTCGACACGAGTACTACGGGGATAGGGAGCCCCGCCGGGAGGCTACCGGTGCCCTACTAGATGGTGTCGGACTCGTAGGGGCAGAGGATTCGCATAGCCGAGTGAGCGGCATGGAGGGCCTAGTGTGGGTCACGCTATGAAGCTCATGTTGCGCATTACCTATAATGGGGGTGCTATGGCACCCCAACCCTGTCAGTTGGGCTGATCTAATCCGAGTGGATCACGCCCGCTGCAGGAACCCTGCTACCTGGGGAACACCACAGGTACAATAGTGATGAGTCATGAGTGCGTTACGGGAAACCGTACCCCTACGTTTGAAGGGTCGGCTTGTCCGGGAGTACGTAATCGTCAGGTATGGGCTCTGTAAGGGGGAAATTCACGGTGTCGGCTCTGATTCTAGCGTGAAGGGAAGTACTGCTGACATTGAACGCACTCCGACCACAGGGAGGATTCTGGGGGGGCTAACCGCCCCCCCAAACCCCCCGGTGCGGTCGTATCTATGACTCTCATTATAGTAGCCAAATGCCTTGTCATCTAATTAGTGACGCGCATGAATGGATTAACGAGATTCCCACTGTCCCTATCTACTATCTAGCGAAACCACTGCCAAGGGAACGGGCTTGGAAAAATTAGCGGGGAAAGAAGACCCTGTTGAGCTTGACTCTAGTCTGGCACACTAGTGGATCACGTAGGGATTTTTCGACATCTTATAAACTTTGTTTTTTATAAACAATTAAAAAATTTTATTAAAAAATTTTTACGTGAATTTTGGGTTCAAATGCTCACCATTTTCCGAAAAAACGGTATTTTCAAATTTCCCTACGTGGTCCACTAGTTTAGGGTATCTATTAAAAGAAAAATTTTGGTTTTTTGTTCCAGGTGCAAATCTGAAAGAGATATCGGTTTGCCCGTTTTGGACATGGCGTCGTCGGAGCCTGGTTCTGGAGCCGCCATTTTTTAATAAAAATTTTTAAAAAAATTTATATTTGTACCTCAAAGCAGGTTTTATGATGTACTTTTTACAAAAATTCGATAACATTTACTATACTCTTTAAAAAAAATCCCGAAATTGATTGACGCGCAAGGTGGCCTTACCCCTTAATATAATGAGCCGCTGCTCGGCGACCGCTGTTGCAAATCTTACTATAACTAAGCGCAAACCTTATAACTAAGTGCGTCGGACGGATCGGAATAACTCAAAATAAATGTCATACGCGTTGCTAAAAGAAAAAGGAAACAAAAGAAAGTCATGGGGCTAGGGCTCCCTGTCCGTGATCCGTCCTCGGAACGCTATGGAGGGCTGGCCTTAGGCCGGGGCATCTTCTCGCTCTTCCTCGGAGTCCTCCACCGAAGATACGCTCCGGAATTCCTCCTCGTCCAGCTCGTCCTGTGCCGCGGATTGCGGCACCGCCGTCACAACGACCGTCTCCATGACGGTGGTCCGGGTGAGTCACTTGGAAAGCGCACCCAAATGCCTCGGCTGCTCGCCGTATTGCCTCCATTTCTTGCGGCGAGCCCCATTGGTCGGTGCTCGTCGCCGTACGCACCGCTTGGTGGGTGCGTGGTGACGCTGCGCGAGGTGCATAGAACTATCTCCCACGTGCTGATAGCCTCGACGGGTCGAGGCTGCGGCGTCCGTGAGCGCGCCGTGCGCTGTAGCTGCTCCCGCGATAGTCTTTGTAAGACTACTCGGGACTGTGCGAGAAGCTGCGCACGCACCGTCTTAGCGAGCGGCTTCAATGTCATACAACTGTACATATCAATTTTTGTAATTTCCGTATATTTAAGGGATTTAAGATACTTCTTGACACTTAAGAACGTGGTATGGAAACATAAGATACGGTATTTTGTAAACATTATCCCGCAAGTCAGTAATTTTACGTTATGGCCAAAAATTGTTCGTGTCTTAGAAACTAACGCACCATAAAATGGTGCATGTCTTGGACTCTACCATAAAGTATATATAACATGTCTTGGAATCTATTATAAAGTATATATTTTTTCCAAGCCAGTCCTGGAAACATTATTGTAACATTACTGTCCTGGAATATACCATTACGAAAGTGTCCTCGAAAACATTATTTTCCAATATCTCGATAAGTAATTGGTTAATTTAATTTTCCTTTGTAGAATAGAACCAGGGTGTTAGGGCGCATTGAAAAATATTAAAAAAATAGGATGTCCCGGAACCGACCATTTGACAAAGATATATATATATAATATATATATATAGTTAATTAATAGGCTTTATTTTTTTATTAAGTTACACAATTTTAAGTTACAGTACACATAGTTAATTATATAGGATTCTGTAAGTAAAAAAGTTTAATAATGATACATATGTAAATATATTTTTTTTCTTTCAGACACTGATTGTACTGCTCGATGGTTGTCATTACGCAATAGATTTTCTAAGGAAAGAAATAAAAATGGATTCAAGTGAAATAATTGTGTGTGCAATGTTTATAACAATCCTTGGTTTAACTTATTATGCTGCTAACGTAACATCAAAGCCGTACAGAAGAAAACGTCGTTGGGGTGTACGCCCAATAAATAGAAAAAGAGTTACCAAAGGACATTTTCATAATTTATTTTATGATATGAAGAGTGTTGACAATGAACAATTTATCAAGAGACACGGTAGTGTCTCGCGCCAAGTACACGCGGAGCGAGACCGACCGTGACTCTTTTACGCGACGCGACGGGTTGCGAGTACCCGAGATGTTGAGATCTCGATAACGAGTGAACGGATCAAGTTCTAAGTAGGCTTGATCGATAGCTTGGGGTCCAATTAGGGGGGGGTTTCTCTCATAATATTCCGCTACGTGCCCTACGAGCGGAGATATTGCGACGCAAAGTCCAAATGGGAAAATTTATTTTTAAGATACTCCTCCTAACGCCGACGTCTCAATATTATTATGATTATCAGAGAAACGTCCCTTTCACTTTTTCGACGCTGGCGGCGCAGGTATCGCCAGTTTCGATATCGCGCGCGTATTTCGAAATTAGGTCGATAGACTTATCGGTCAGGAGGAAGATTTCTATTTAGGTAAATTAGGTAATATATAATATATATTGAGTCAACGGAAAAGAAGGTTCTCTACGCTTGGCAGAAAGTGCCGCTAGGGAATTTTTAAGTCGATTCTTATGAATCAAGCTTGATATAATATATATGAAGTCAACGGAAAAGAAGGTTCTCTACGCTTGGCAGAAAGTGCCGCTAGGGAATTTTTAAGTCGATTCTTATGAATCAAGCTTGAATTCGATGTCTAGGTATCCCAGGTTGTCGATGACGAGGTCCAGATAGTGCGCTTCATAGTTTTCGGTGTCCAGGTGTAATAATACGTTGAATTCGATGTCTACGTGTCCCAGGTTGCCGATGACGAGGTCCACATAGTGCGCTCCGTAGTTTTCGGTGTCTACGTGTATTAATACCTTGAATTCGATGTCCACGTGTCCCAGGTTGCCGATGACGGGATCCAGATAGTGCGCTTCATAGTTTTCGGTGTCCATGTGTAATCGTACGTTGAATTCGATGTCTAGGTGTCCCAGGTTGCCGATGACGAGGTCCACATAGTGCGCTCCGTAGTTTTTGGTGTCTACGTGTATTAATATCTTGAATTCGATGTCCACGTGTCCCAGGTTGCCGATGACGGGATCCAGATAGTGCGCTTCATAGTTTTCGGTGTCCAGGTGTAATCGTACGTTGAATTTGATGTCTAGGTGTCCCAGGTTGCCGATGACAAGGTCCACATAGTGCGCTCTGTAGTTTTCGGTGTCTACGTGTATTAATACCTTGAATTCGATGTCCACGTGTCCCAGGTTGCCGATGACGGGATCCAGATAGTGCGTTTCATAGTTTTCGGTGTCCATGTGTAATCGTACGTTGAATTCAATGTCTAGGTGTCCCAGGTTGCCGATGACGAGGTCCACATAGTGCGCTCCGTAGTTTTCGGTGTCTACGTGTATTAATATCTTGAATTCGATGTCCACGTGTCCCAGGTTGCCGATGACGGGATCCAGATAGTGCGCTTCATAGCTTTCGGTGTCCAGGTGTAATCGTACGTTGAATTCGATGTCTAGGTGTCCCAGGTTGCCGATGACAAGGTCCACATAGTGCGCTCCGTAGTTTTCGGTGTCTACGTGTATTAATACTTTGAATTCGATGTCCACGTGTCCCAGGTTGCCGATGACGGGATCCAGATAGTGCGCTTCATAGTTTTCGGTGTCCAGGTGTAATCGTACGTTGAATTCGATGTCTACGTGTCCCAGGATGCCGATGACGAGGTCCACATAGTGCGCTCCGTAGTTTTCGGTGTCTACGTGTATTAATACCTTGAATTCGATGTCCACGTGTCCCAGGTTGCCGATGACAAGATCCAGATAGTGCGCTTCATAGTTTTCGGTGTCCAGGTGTAATCGTACGTTGAATTCGATGTTTAAGTGTCCCAGGTTGCCGATGACGAGGTCCACATAGTGCGCTCCGGTGTCGGTGTCTACGTGCATTAATATCTTGAAATTGATGTCTAGGTGTCTCAGGTTGTTGATGACGAGGTCCACATAGTGCGCTTTGTAGTTTTTGGTGTCTAGGTGTATTAATAACTTTAAATCTGAATGTAGGACACATAGATATCGAATTCGAGGTATTAATACACGTAGACACCGAAAACTACGGAGCGCACTATGTGGACCTCGTCATCGGAAACGTGGGACACCTAGACATCGAATTCAACGTATTATTATACCTGGACACCGAAAACTATAGAGCGCACTATCTGGAACCCGACATCAGCAACCTGGAACACGTGGACATCGAATTCAAGGTATTAATACACCTGGATACCGAAAACTATGAAGCGCACTATGTGAACCTCGTCATCGGCAACCTGGGACACCTAGACATCGAATTCAAGCTTGATTCATAAGAATCGACTTAAAAATTCCCTAGCGGCAGAATCAAGAGACACGGTAGTGTCTCGCGCCAAGTACACGCGGAGCGAGACCGACCGTGACTTTTTTACGCGACGCGACGGGTTGCGAGTACCCGAGATGTTGAGATCTCAATAACGAGTGAACGGATCAAGTTCTAAGTAGGCTTGATCGATAGCTTGGGGTCCAATTAGGGGGGGGGGGGTTTCTCTTATAATATCCCGCTCCGTGCCCTACGAGCGGAGATATTGCGACGCAAAGTCCAAATGTGAAAATTTTTTATTAAGATACTTCTTCTATCTACTTCTAACGCCGACGTCTTATATGACACTACAAAAAGGCGTGATATCCGTACAAAATTACCTTTTTCAAAAAAAAGGTAAAAAAATGCGCCAAGTACACGCATAGTAGTATATATGTATTATGTTGTTACCTCGAAAAAAACAAAGTGGTAGTATTATACCTCGAAATAACACCCTGTACATATTGTTTATACAATGCGTAATACTGCAAAAAGGCGTGATATCTGTACAAAATTACCTTTTTTAAAAAAAAGGTAAAGAAAGGCGCCAAGTACACGCATAGTAGTGTATATGTTGTTACCTCGAAAAAAAAAACAGTGGTAGTATTATACCTTAAAAAAATCTAAGTAACAAGTGGTAGACGAAATCTTTGTATCTTGAAAAATCTCGAAAAAACCTAAACAGTAGTATCTTCACCTCGAAAAAAAAAACAAAGTAGTAGTATTATACCTCGAAAAAACCTAAGTAACAGGTGGTGGACGTAATCTTTGTATCTCCAAAAATCTCGAAAAAACCTAAGCAGTATTATTTTTATTTCCAAAAAATTATTACTCAAGTGATACACATCACAAAATTACGTTACCTTATCAAAAAAAGAGTCGCGCTTCAAGTGATCTATTATTACAATTACAAAAAAGAAATGATATCTTTTTTTAAATTACAGCGCCAATTACAGAGAACATATATTTTTCGAGATACAAAGATTACGTCTACCACTTGTTACTTAGGTTTTTTCGAGGTATAATATTACTACTACTTTTCTTCGATTAGAATAAAAAATTGAATCATGAAGAATTACACAGAGGTAACAGTACAAAATACAAATATTTTATTAAAATATTTAAACCCAATAAGGGAATACAAGGTATTTAAATACAAAGTTTATATATGTATTTTAAAAGATTTAATCGCATCGCAAAGAATTACAGAGGTAACAGTACAAAAAATAAAAATATTTTATTAAAATACATAAATTTTTCTTGTCAAAAAACTTGGCGCTGCTAGACACATCGCCCACACCCACTCGCTCGCACATACACACCAGGCTGACCTAATTTTGAGGTCTAGCAGCGCCAAGTTTTTTGACAAGAAAAATTTATGTATTTTAATAAAATATTTTTATTTTTTGTACTGTTACCTCTGTAATTCTTTGCGATGCGATTAAATCTTTTAAAATACATATATAAACTTTGTATTTAAATACCTTGTATTCCCTTATTGGGTTTAAATATTTTAATAAAATATTTGTATTTTGTACTGTTACCTCTGTGTAATTCTTCATGATTCAATTTTTTATTCTAATCGAAGAAAAGCAGTAGTAATATTATACCTCGAAAAAACCTAAGTAACAAGTGGTAGACGTAATCTTTGTATCTCGAAAAATATATGTTCTCTGTAATTGGCGCTGTAATTTAAAAAAAGATATCATTTCTTTTTTGTAATTGTAATAATAGATCACTTGAAGCGCGACTCTTTTTTTGATAAGGTAACGTAATTTTGTGATGTGTATCACTTGAGTAATAATTTTTTGGAAATAAAAATAATACTGCTTAGGTTTTTTCGAGATTTTTGGAGATACAAAGATTACGTCCACCACCTGTTACTTAGGTTTTTTCGAGGTATAATACTACTACTTTGTTTTTTTTTTCGAGGTGAAGATACTACTGTTTAGGTTTTTTCGAGATTTTTCAAGATACAAAGATTTCGTCTACCACTTGTTACTTAGATTTTTTTAAGGTATAATACTACCACTGTTTTTTTTTTCGAGGTAACAACATATACACTACTATGCGTGTACTTGGCGCCTTTCTTTACCTTTTTTTTAAAAAAGGTAATTTTGTACAGATATCACGCCTTTTTGCAGTATTACGCATTGTATAAACAATATGTACAGGGTGTTATTTCGAGGTATAATACTACCACTTTGTTTTTTTCGAGGTAACAACATAATACATATATACTACTATGCGTGTACTTGGCGCATTTTTTTACCTTTTTTTTGAAAAAGGTAAAATATACAAGAATGTCACAAGAAAGTTTTTATGTATTATTAAATTTAATTAAACACAAATTAATTAAGCGCAGCAATCGACAAACAATAAATCCCGAACATGGACTTGTTATTACATTATTGTAAGTATACAAATATTATAAATTCTAATAAATTATTGTTTTTTATATACTGTCACTTGTTATGCATATATAATATATGTATATATTATATGGGGCATTCCATGCGAAGTGATCCAGCCCAAAAAAAATGTTTTTTTTGATTGTGCTGAAATTTGCACAATCTATTGCCCTATTGACCATAATTATCCACACCAATTTTTTAGACATTTGTCCAACGCGTTGTCTACTTACAGGGGTTTAAAGTTCCGGCGTTGAGGCCGTCATGTTAAACTTCACACATCGATAATTTGTCGTAAACATTACCGATTTTAAATAATGACCAGTGATTTTTCAAGTATTTTTTACACCCTTTCGAGATATATTATGCATTATTAATAAAAAAGGTTAATTAATTGATATTTTTCAACATTAATAATAACTTCAAATTTTTCTTTAAGATTGTCATCTTTGATTTCAATAAAAAAAATGCCAAAAAAAAGAAGAAAATGTCAACAAAAAAGTATAGGAAGTTTAAGATGGAGAAATCACTCCTTAGTAAGTTACAATTCATTCTGTGTGCGAACTCATGATCCATGCCGCCGGCGGGGCCCGCCGCGGCGGCGCGGGCGGCACGGATCATGAGTTCGCACACAGAATGAATTGTAACTTACTAAGGAGTGATTTCTCCATCTTGAACTTCCTATACTTTTTTGTTGACATTTTCTTCTTTTTTTTGGCATTTTTTTTATTGAAATCAAAGATGCCGATCTTAAAGAAAAATTTGAATTTATTATTAATGTTAAAAAATATCAATTAATTAACCTTTTTTATTAATAATGCATAATATATCTCGAAAGGGTGTAAAAAATACTTGAAAAATCACTGGTCATTATTTAAAATCGGTAATGTTTACGACAAATTATCGATGTGTGAAGTTTAACGTGACGGCCTCAACGCCGAAATTTTAAACCCCTGTAAGTAGACAACGCGTTGAACAAATGTCTAAAAAATTGGTGTGGATAATTATGGTCAATAGGGCAATAGATTGTGCAAATTTCCGCACAATAAAAAAAAACATTTTTTTTAGGCTGGATCACTTCGCATGGAATGCCCCATATATGGTATTATACATATATATAATTTTACATAAATTACTATTTTAGTTACCTAGCACATGGCTGCAATATGCAGGTAGTAGCGTGGGCGTTTTTGATAAGAAAGACAACTGTACATGTAATTGTTTGTGAAACTTGTGCAGCTATCTGGGAAGTTCTCTCTCCAATTTATTTAAAAGTACCAACAATTGAAGACTGGCAAAACAAGAGTAAAAGATTTTATGAAGAATGGAACTTTCTTAACTGTTGTGGTGCTATAGACGGGAAGCACATAACTATTCAAGCTCCAAATAAATCTGGAAGTTCCTATTTTAATTACAAAAAAAGTTTTAGCATCATATTGATGGCTGTTTGTGACACTGATTACGTATTTACACTTGTGGACATTGGATCCTATGGTTCACAAAGCGATGGAGGTGTTTTCAAAGACTTAGCCTTTGGGCGAGCGCTGGACTCTGGTATAATAAAATTACCAGCCGATTCAGTATTGCAGAATACAAACATTATGTTTCCACATTACTTTGTTGGAGATGAAGCTTTCTCGTTGAAACCTTACATTCTGAGACCGTACCCTGGAAAGTATTTAGACGTTCATAAAAGAGTTTATAATTACCGATTGTCAAGAGCACGGCGAACGATTGAAAATGCTTTCGGTATTCTATCATCAAGATGGCGAATATTGCGAAATAATATTATTGCTGATGTGGAAAATGTGGAGAAAATTGCTGCAGCAACTGTGTGTTTACACAATTTTTTACGTATATCTGAAGAAAGAGTTCCTGCTTATGAAAGAGTGTATTGTCCATCCTTTTTTGTTGATAATGTTCAGCCTGATGGAAGCATTACACCAGACACGTTTAGAAATGATCACGTAGATAGTTTTGAAAGAATAGGACGTTTAGGATCAAATAATGCTTCCAGAAACGTGATGGAACTTCGGGATAGTATGGCTAACTATCTTTCTAATGAAGGAGCAGTTCATTGGCAATGGGATTATATTTTTAGAGGATATATGCCAAAATAAA
Organism: Temnothorax longispinosus; assembly: GCF_030848805.1. Classification (NCBI taxonomy): domain Eukaryota; kingdom Metazoa; phylum Arthropoda; class Insecta; order Hymenoptera; family Formicidae; genus Temnothorax; species Temnothorax longispinosus. The sequence goes on along the minus strand of NW_027269925.1, from coordinate 40,616 downwards.
TATTTTCAGGTTTTTTAAACATAAAACAAAATTTTTAATATAAAATGTTTTTTTATACCATGTATCCGAATAGTAAACTTAAATGTATTATTTTTGTGTTTGTTTGTATAAAAATACCATAAAATAAAAAATCTCAAAGAAATTGATCGTACATGAACTTTTAGTATTTGATCAAATAACGTGTATTCAAAATTAAACTTCTTTATTACTTGTATATCTGTAATTTCTAGACCTTTGAATGTAGAAAAACATTAGAAATTATAAACAAACTGTTCACAACTAAACTTGGATTTAATCTGTTTAAAATTTGAAAATGTAAAAAAAAATTTAATTTGTATACTTTGAAATTACTTGCATAATGTCAATTTTACATGAAATTAAATCTTTTTTATTGAGAGTCTTTAAATCTCCATACAAGGAGTCACAAAAATATTTTAAGGACTCATTTTCTGCATGTACGGTATTTTTCTTAGTAACATAATTTTTAAAAACATCAACAGCATTACCTAACTGTTCTTCAACAGGCGAAAATTTTCTTTTTAGACTAAATCTATTTGGTGTAGATGTATTGTGTGTTGTAGGTTTTTCTGGCGTAGATGGCCTCGGTATTGCAATCTCTTTAAATGTAGATACGTTAAGTGTTGTGGGTCTTTCTGTAACTAATGTATTTTTGCTTAAAATATCTGAGATTGAGAAAGATTCTTCCAAGTTAGATAAAGATTCGTTTGGTACATCGGTATAAGTATCTGCAAAATGGTTACAATATTAATATAGTTATTTATAAAAAGCAATATTCGTTCAACAACTTTAAAATCATATAAATTCACATTAGAAAATATAAAAAGTTCAATTTAGTCAATTTACCTGATTCATTTAAATACTCGTAATTGGTACAATCGTCATTTTAGGTCATGCTTTGTGAATTTTCTTCATAAGTATCAACAGCCTGTGTTTCCGAAGAGTTTGATTCCTCTTCTATTTTAATATTACCAAATGTTCGTCGTTTCTTCACCACAGGATGTAAAAATGTTAAATACTTCATTAATGGCCATTCTGTTTGCTTAGCTGCTCCTGAAGGTATCTTTTTATTTCTTTCCTTAGAAAATCTATTGCGTAATGACAACCATCGAGCAGTACAATCAGCGACTAAAAGAAAAAATATATATATTTACATATGTATCATTATTAAATCTAACTTTTTTACTTACAGAATCCTATATATAATTAACTATGTGTATATATATAATGTGTATTATACTTGCCAGGTATTTTTAATTCTCCGCTTATAAATAGCCACGCATTCTCCACAGCTATTCGGTCCTTATAGTTAACATTTTTCTTATCATGTAACTGTGGAAATCTTTCGACCAAGGTAATTAATTGAATGTCTTTATTTATTATCTCTATATTTTTTATTTGTACCTGAAAGATGAACGTAATTATATAAAATTTTCTTTCATTTTAGTTGCGTTCCAATATTTACTACTAGTACTAAAAATAAAATATTGTTTGTATATACATATGTGAAGTAAACTATAGACTCTGATAATAGCGCAGGTGTACGGGTTTTCTCACTAATTTTAATGAAATTTATATTCAACCAACGTATTTCGCCTGAAAACAAAGGTTTAAAAAGAAAAAAGTATCGCTCGTGGCTTTAAAAGAAGAAATTAACCGCTAAAGTTGGCGTGATTGAAGGTTATGAATCCTGTCATACCTATGATACGTTGCGCTTGCTCGTTTGCTAGCTTGCCTGTTTTTATATTGATCCTTTAACAAGGGATCGATTGTATATTCCTGAAGAATGATTGTAATTTCTTGATTAAAAATGCGAAAAGTGAGCAGCACTGTTTCTACTGACCCTTCCGATAGTCGCTCACATAGCACGGAATCACACGTCATCCCACGATACGTGTCTGATCGTTTGTCGTATTCAATGAAAGTTGAAATTGAGTTAACTTTACAGTTATGGCATAAATCACAAGTTTTCAAGACTTTAATATAAAAATATCAAAATCCAGTGTTAAATTTTATCTTTTCCGGCACACGTTAACAGTTACGACCTCTATAAATCAGAATAAAAGTTGAATCATATTATATTTATGGCATAAATTACCAGTTACTGAAACTCAGTATAAACTAAAGCATTGAAATCGCAATGTTGAACTTTATCGATTCCGGCAAAAATTAACGGTTACGGCCTCTATAAATCAGCCTTTACGCATATGCACGCTTCTTATTGCTTACGCGGTTAAGGTCTATCCAGACAAACTTGCATAGGTGCATAACCATATGCATAAAGAAACGGATTGGTCTATTTCCTTATGCACATGCATATGGACCAATCAGTTCTCTTATGCTTATGTTTATGCGCTATGCAAGTTTGTCTGGATTAACCTTTACGCGGAAAATACCTGCCATGGGACTCCAGCCTTAGGCTGAAGTCACATGGCATGTATTTTCCGCGTTACGCGTAACCGCGTAACCAATTAGAAGCGTTTTGCATTTTCGGTTACGCATATTCGCTTCTGATTAGTTACGCGGTTACGCGTTACGCGAAAAATATCAGTCCATGTGACTGCACCCTTAGGCTGGTTTCACATGGGGCGTAACTTGCGTCAGCCAATCAAATCGTCTCAGTATTTAATCGTATCATACGCGTATAGTAACTGAGACGATTTGATTGGCTGACGCTGCAACTGCACGCGCCGGGTCGATCAACCGCCATTGATGTTGACGGCGGTGCCGCGCGGAACGGCGCCAGACCAGCAGGACGAGCCCAGCGGCAAGTTCCGGAGCCCATCCACCGGGGAGGAGACCTCCGGGGACGAGAGGGACATCCCCGATTAAGCCTATGTTGCACAAGCGTTCCGAGGACGGAAGCGGGACACAAGTTATTTTCGTTTACTTGATTTTCAGGTCATGCTGTAGTTATTTTCTCTCCGATTTATTTCTTAGAGTCATCGATTTTACCCGTCCGGCGCCATTAATGTTAAGACATGCGACAGCGGTCGCCGAGCAGCGGCTCGTATAGTTAGTAAGACGTTCCTTTCCAATCCACAATTCTAGCTGCTCTTCGGCACGACGATGCCGACCCGACCAGGAGCGAAAGAGTTCAATTTGTTTTTAACAGGTGCGTGGAGCGGTAACGCACTGGTAAGTTAGATGGTCGAGTCACACACGATCTTCAGAGCGCGGGCACTTAATGCACGTACCGCGCGTGCTACGCGAGTAGGAGTCAAGGTGCCGACTCCCGGGGTCCCCAAAAGGGGGCCTACGAAAAACCAACGCGATCCGAACACGCGGACATAGGGTTTACCGGGCAACCCGCGGAAACGCGAACGGGACGCCATAGCGCCAAACGGCAGAAGGTGCATCCAGAGGGAGGCCCAACCGACCTCTGGAACCAATCGCGAGCGCGATCCGAACACGCAGACATAGAGTTTGCCGGACAACTCGCGGAAATGCGAACGGGACGCCGCAGCGCCAAACGGCGGGAGGTGCAGCCAGAGGGAGGCCCAACTGACCCCCGAAATCAATCGCGAGCAAAATCCGAGCAACCGAACATACAGGTCGCCGAACAATCTGCGAAATTGCGAACCGAGCGTCGGAACGGAAAAGGGCCGAAGGTGCGTACTAAGGGAAGTCAAACAGACCCCGGGAATCGATCGCGAGCGAGATCCGATCACCCGGGCATGCAGTTCGCCGGACAATCTGCGAATTTCCGAACCGGGTGTCGTAGCGGAAAAAGGCTCAAGGTGCGTCCTCGGGGATACCTAGTACACCCGAGGAACGAATCGCGGTCGAGATCCGACCATCCGAACGAAGGGTTGTCCGGACAGTCCGGGAAACCGGTGATCCTAGACATCGGCTACAGGAAGTCGGGCCGGAATACGGTTAGTAGGGACTGGGGGAATAGGCACCAGGGTCGCCGCCATTGGCGGACACCTAGAAAGCGACCTGGACGTCGTCTCCAGGAAGTCGACCCGGAATCGGCATTAGGGACGTAGGAGAGGCCGTGTGCACGGGTCGGCGCCCTCAAAAGTCTAATTTTCAAAGAGTTGAAAAACCACTATCCGGGAGCCGATTAAGCGCGTCGTAAATAGTGTACTGGCGGCGGAAATTTCCATCGTAAACATCTGGCGCACACCTGGCGAGCCGAAACTCGTAAACAGCTATTGTAACAGCGTAGAATGGAAAATTACCGCGAGGAGAAAGCGGCCGAGACCCCATGGTGGGGGTAAAACTTCGGAGGTAGGGAGCCCGAGAGAGGAATATTCCTTGAGGCAGTCTCTCGTAGGCGCTCGAATGGTAGCTATCTTCTCGCGCGTATATCCCGGCGTATCGTAGTTAATATCGCGAACGCGTACCGGATTACGATTTGTAAGCCTACCACAGTGTCCGAAACAAACGGGAACGCCCGCACATAGCGTTACATGACGCCGATACGAAAGGCGTACGGGTTTTCGCGTATCTGAATCGTGAAATCGCACTTTGCGAGATGTGCGACCGCCATATTGCGCGGCATCAGTAATTGTGAACCACCATCATTGTGAAACGATAGTTAACAATAAAAGCAATAATTATTTGCAAAAATATTGTTACGCTCCGTTCGCTATTCGTGTCGCGCGCACTCACGAACGCGTCCGCGTACTTCCGGGATCGCAGAAATAACCACTCTCGTTATACAAAAACTCGGGTTTATTTAAACTCAGAACGGAATACAAGAAAGTTCTGGGAAACCGGACCGAACGATTCGAGTCACCAGATCAATCTGACAGGCGGTAATTAAATCAATAATTCTATGCGTCCCCGTTGTCAAGGGACGCGCTTCGGCCTGAAACTTCTGCGGAGCGAAACCAATTTCAGCCCATGAGAACGACGTCTCGGCACGGGCGAGCGGGCGTAACACTGCCCCCCCTCTTCAGATTGTCGTCCCGACAATCCGGAGGGGCAGTTTCCTGACTGGGCGAACTTTTCTGTATTCCAGGGTACCGGGACGGCCCCCTGCCCTACCCTGGGCTGCTGCCACAGGTTACCGGGCACCGTCCTCTTCTCGGTCCCAACCGTACTCTGGAAGTCCAGGATCATGTCCTCTTCACGGCTTCCTGCCCTACCCTGGGCTGCTGCCACAGGTTACCGGGCACCGTCCTCTTCTCGAGTCCAGGATCATGTCCTCTTCCTCATGGAGCGAGTCCCCAATCGACATTTTCCGGAAGAAGATACTCTCTCCCCCCTGCCGACTCCAGGGCGACCCCTCATCAATTCCCTCGCAGGAGATCTCGCCTCCCAACACAGGCCTCTTCCTCTCAGCTCCCGAAGTCGTCGGAGATGTCGCTGCTCCTCTTCTAAATCTTCGGACAAGGGGGGGAGAAGCTTACCGTGGACCCAACGTCTCGAAAGACTCCCCAAGTCCCTGCCTTGGCATTTGCCCTATGTCTCACGGAAAAACCACGGATCAAACAACCGTGAGAGAGGCAGTCTTATCCTTCGCCGGTAATTAGGTTCGGCAACAAGCCAGCTCCCAAGATGTCCAACTCGATGAGGAGTTACGACCGCTTCGGCTTCCGTAAATATCTAAGAACAAAATAACACGCGCAGTAAACAATGCAACACAACAATCTTAATTTCTACCGTAATTAACCTTCCCCGCAAATTATTACACCCAACCTAGTCCATAATATCCCTATCAAACTCTAATGTCTTTCGGAAAAAGAAGCCAACCTATCCGCATGCACAATTTTCTTCTTATGTCTCACAGATCTTTGAATACAATAGACCACATCATTCAACTTTTTCACTATTAAGAAAGGTCCTTCCCAATTGCTCTGCAATTTAGGGGCTCTACCTTTCATCCTACGAGGATTATAAAACCAAACTTTCTCCCCTTCTTGAAAAAGAGTTTGCCTGGCCTTTCGATCATACCAAGACTTTGCTCGTGAAGACTTTATATCCATACGTTCCCTAACGTTGGAATGGATCTTGTCCAACTTCTCTTTCAAATTCCCAATAAAACCTTCAACTGACTGAGATCCTCCCCTCGGAGGACTTCCTAAAAGCAGATCTAACGGCAACCTAAGATCTCGGGCAAAACACAGCTCGGCGGGAGTTACTCCAGTAGTCTCGTGTTTAGAAGATCTGTAAGCCAATAAAAACATAGGAACCCAGCGATCCCAATCTTTCTGATTTTCAGAAATATACTTCACCAAATAATTAACAATAGTCTGATGTTGCCGCTCGACTTGTCCATCCGATTGCGGATGTAGAGCAGTTGTTCTCGTTTTCCGAATTCCAAGGAGATTCATCAATTCCGCGAAAAGTTTGGGCTCAAAATTCTTCCCCTGATCCGTATGGACTTCTAAAGGGACCCCGTGTCTAGAAATGACTTGATTAACGAAGACTTCTGCCACTGTACTTGCCCTAATATTCTTGAGAGGAAAAACTTCTACCCATTTGGTGAAACAGTCAACAATGACGAGGAGATATCTATTTCCGGGAGTAGTAATAGGAAGAGGGCCAAGTATGTCCATTTGTAATCTTTCGAATGGGGCCCCAACATTATAAATTTGTAATGGAGACTTTCCCTTCCCCAAAGGGCCTTTTTTTGATACACAAACTTTGCAAGTTTTGCACCATTCCTCCACATCTTGTTTACAGGTAGCCCAATAAAACCGCTTTCGGATTTTTTCAAGAGTTTTATTGACTCCAAAGTGTCCTCCAGAAAAAGAATCATGCGCTTCTTCTAGAATCTGGTTAACACGGTTTCGAGGAACAATAAGCTGAAAAATACTTGACTTAAGATTTGGTGCTTCCCATCTCTTATAAAGAACCCCATCCTTTAAACTCAAAGCATCCCAATAAGACCAATATATTCGGGCGGAGACATTTCCAGCGGGTATTTCAAAACGAGACGGACGTATTCCCGTTTCCTTCCCGCGGTAAATAAAAGCAATGCTAACGTCCTCTAATTGCTCCTTGCGCCAATCTTGAAGAGTTTCTCCTATGAGAATAATACGAGCGACTGATTTTCTTGATTCTTCAATCTGCCTTCTCTGCACTTTGACACAATATTCGCAACCAAATGATTCACATTGTCGTCTAGAAAGCCCATCGGCATTCTTGTGAATTAAACCTTTGCGATGAATAATCTCGAACTCATATTGCTGGAGTCTTTCCAGCCAACGCGCCAATTGCCCTTCTAAGTCTTTAAAGGACATCAACCACCTAAGAGAAACATGATCCGTACGGATCAAGAACTTCCGCCCTAGAAGATAATGCCGGAAAAATTTAATAGAATCGACTATCGCCAAGAGTTCTCGACGAGTAACGCAATAATTCCTCTCAGACTTACTAAGTACACGACTGAAATAAGCAATGACTTTTTCTACTCCCTCTTGCTTTTGTGAAAGGACTGCGCCAATTCCAATATTCGAAGCGTCAGTGTCCAAAATAAATTCTCCCTCCCCACTCGGGAAGGATAACATTGGAGAAGAAGATAACACTCGTTTCAACTCTAAAAATGCACTTTGACACTTCTCGTCTCAAGAAAATTTAACCTGATTTTCTGTTAGAGCATATAAAGGTTTGGCTAAAGAAGAAAATCCTTTTACAAATTTCCGATAATATGAGCAAAACCCTAGGAAACTTCGAAGCTGCTTCTTGTTATGTGGAATCGGCCAATCCTTCATAGCAGAGATCTTTTCCGGATCTGTAGTAACACCTCCTGAAGAGACTATATGTCCCAAATATTTTACTTCCTTTGCAAAGAGAATACACTTTTTAGGGTTTACTTTAAGATTAACAGAACGTAACCGTGAGAGCACGTTCTTTAAATTCTCTAGCATTTCATTAAAATTTTTACCGAAAATTATTACATCGTCCAAATAAACCAAACAAATTTTATATAATAATCCTCGCAATACTTTTTCCATTAAACGCTCAAAGGTAGCAGGAGCGTTACACAGCCCAAAAGGCATTACAGTGAATTGCCATAATCCACGTCCAATAGAAAAGGCAGTCTTTTCCCTATCCTCAGGACGAATCTTTACCTGCCAATAACCACTTTTAAGATCCAGAGTGCAAAACCAAAAGTTTCCCGAAAGCTGATCGAAAATGTCATCTATTCTAGGCAAGGAAAACGAATCTTTTTTAGTTATTGCATTTACCATTCTATAATCGACGCAAAATCTCAACGTTCCATCTTTTTTTCTTACCAAAACAGCAGGAGAAACCCACGGACTTTGCGACTCTTCTATGACCCCTTGCTTTCTCATTTCCTCAATAATCTTTTATACTTCCCCTCGCATTCGTAAGGGAATTCGACGAGGAACCTGCTTAATGGGAGAAGAATCTTCTAAATTGATGACATGTTCGACGACTCCACAATTACCAGCAACAATCTCCTCGGAAAATACATCCTGATACTCCTCTAAGAAATCCGTAAAAATTTCTTTCTGAGCCTTATTTAAATTTGAGAAATTATTAGTATAGAGTTCTTTCAAGAATGGAGCTCTTTCGGAAGAAACTTGAATTCGAGAACAACTCAAAACCTTTTCTTTATCGGATTCCGAAGAAATGAAAGCAAATTCAAAAACATTTTCTAAATTTATCTTCCTTAAGAAATCTACACCTAATAAACAATCATCATCCATGTCTATTACATACATAGGAATTTCCACGAAATATTTTCCCAAGAGAACTTTTGCCATGACCTTAAATTCGATGGGAACTACCTCTCCAGTGGGATATCTAAGAGAATTGTCCTTAATCTGAATGATGTGCTTGCCCTCTCTAACCATTCTTCTACTAAGAATCGAAACATCCGAACCCGTATCTATCTTGAAACAACACTCGTTACCATCCAACATCCCTTTATAACTAAAATAATTTGAACTTGACTTTATTCGATTAACAGAAAAAGTTTGAGAACAATTAACACTCGGGGTAATGCCCACTTCAGTTGTTCTTCCCCCGCCGAGAGCAACTAAACCGAGTTTCCCTTGTTCTCAGGACACTCAAACCGGAAATGTCCCTCTTTTCCACAATTCCAACACTCTTTTGTTCTATTCCAATCCCTCCGCTCATAACCATAACCTTTCTTTCCTTTTTCTTCGACTTTTTCATCTCCGTCCCCCTTTTCATTACTCTTCACGCCCCTATCCTTCCCCTTCTCAAATCGCTTCTCAAAATCCCTCCTTCTTTCAAAATTTCCTCCCTGTATAATTTTGACGGCCTTTGCCCTCTCTATGGCCAACTTCAGCGAGGTAATCCCTTCTAGCTGAAGAGTCCTTCTACCAAATCCGTCCGAAAGGGAAGAAACAAATTGAGCGCACGCGATCTTGTCTCGAACCGCGTAGGGACACTCAGGATAAGCTAATCGAGAGAGCCTTTCCAATTCGTGACCGAAAGTAGCTAAATCTTCCCCGAATCTTTGCCTTCTGTTCGTAAACTGAGTATAATAATTTTGCGAAAGTTGCCCCTCACCGAAACGTAGTTCTAATTTGGACTTTAGTTCTTCGTAACCCAAATTCTCTAAATTTTCTACCGATTCTAGGACAGAACGCGCTTTTCCCCTTAAGCACGACGCTAAAGCTACGGTTTTGATCGCATCGTCCCATTGATTCGCGCGTGCAATTAAATTAAATTGCGAGAAAAACTCTCGCAACGGAACCACACCGTCAAACGTGTCAGGTTTAAGTTTATATCCGATTTCACTGCGCGCGCCATTTCCCACACCAACGGCTTCTACTTCCGGACCGCGATTCGCTCTAATATTGGAAGGACTTAGCTGTGTTTCCTGAGAAGGCAACCGGTCTCCCCGTAAAAATTGGAGCTCCTCATCGTGCCGGCGAAGCATTGCGGCGAGTTCCTCATCACGTTGCGCCTGCTCCTCGCGCATTTGCCGCATCTCCTGTAGCACGGCTTGGAGAGCTGCCGTCTCTGAAGCTGCCGACTCCGTCGCAGGCTCCGAAGAGTCCACCAGGCGTCTCTTTCTCGTCGCAACTAGCGTCGTCATGGCACACACACTCACACGCGCGATCCCGGACGAGCCCCCAAAAAGTGTTACGCTCCGTTCGCTATTCGTGTCGCGCGCACTCACGAACGCGTCCGCGTACTTCCGGGATCGCAGAAATAACCACTCTCGTTTTACAAAAACTCGGGTTTATTTAAACTCAGAACGGAATACAAGAAAGTTCTGGGAAACCGGACCGAACGATTCGAGTCACCAGATCAATCTGACAGGCGGTAATTAAATCAATAATTCTATGCGTCCCCGTTGTCAAGGGACGCGCTTCGGCCTGAAACTTCTGCGGAGCGAAGCCAATTTCAGCCCACGAGAACGACGTCTCGGCACGGGCGAGCGGGCGTAACAATATATACAAAAATATCAGTTACTTACCTTCAACTTACCTGAACAAGCGGCTGTCCGGCCATCTTGGTGTTAGCCGTAGTTGACCGAGCTTCAAGGTCATCATCGATCCTGCATCAGAGGAGGCCATAGATGAGGCACCCGTGGCGGAAACCTGAAAAAAAAACAACATTAATCGTAGTTACGCGGACAGTTCTCATACTTACCTAGTTGTCCGGCCAGCTACTAGACGCGGTGATCCTGGACATTGGTGAGCAGCGGTGATCGATGACATCGGCGATGGTGATGAGGCACCCGTAGACGAAACCTGAAAATAAAAGAGAATTAGTTGCGTTGACTTACCTTAATGTTGGGACTTACCCGATCAAGCGGTTGTCTGGTTATCTTGGTTCCACGGATGAGGCAGGCGAATGATAGATAGCGGAGGCAGTAGGCAGAGCAGCACAGAGGAGGCACCCGTGGCGGGAATCTAAAAAGTGAAAGGGTTAAGGAGATATACGTATATACATACCTGATCAAGCGGCTGTCCGGACTACCGGTATCCCTGGCTGGCCGATCGAGGTCATACCTAGCGGTATCCAGAGCACAGGCGATGCTGACGAGGCACCCGTGGCGGGATAAAAAAAATAAAATTGTTTAAACAAATTGTTCAACTTTTGGTCCGTTTGCATTACGAATACCTACCTTCTCGGAAGTTTAAGGTTAAACCGAGTGGCGACCGATGACTTAGAGGACAAAATCGCGTACCCCGTAGCCCGATTACGTACCGTTTGGTTACAACGCAAGTTACGCATATGCATTTTACGCTCCATGTGAAACCAGTCTTAGGGTGACGTCCCATGGATACGCGCGTATCGGGCGTACGAACTCAGCGACTGCGATTGCGATTGCAATTTCGTCCCTTGATCAATGAGAAAGAAGCTCCTGGCAATTCGGGCATTTCTCATTGGTCAAGAAACGAAATCGCAATCGCAGTCGCGGCCGCGAGCCGCTAGTCTGATTTGGGCTCCATACTTTTCCGTAACAGTAAAAGCCATTGCACGTAACAAAGTTTTAGTTTTAATCGTAAGGCCGTAAGAAAATAGACCAATCACACTCGATTATTCTTCAAGCGCGAGGAGAATAATCGACTGTGATTGGTCTATTTCCTTACGGCCTTACGATTACAACTAAAACTTTGTTACGTGCAATGGCCTTAACAGTGAGGTTTTGATCTATCGCGTTGCTCGATTCAGCCGTCCGTAATCGTAACTGGCCGAATCGAGCAACGCAATTGGTCGAAAACTTATGGCTTAATCGACTGTTGTCCGTGCATACTAACATAACCTTAATAGCCAATCGGAACGTCCGACAAAGCTTCGTTTTAAGAAGTCAACAGTATGGATTCGCTACCGCTTAGGGATGATTTATAATAGCCGTAACCGTTGATTTAAGCCGTAATCTTTAAGAAATTGACCAATCACAGTCGAATGTGAGAAGAATAATCGACTGTGATTGGTCAATTTCTTAAAGATTACGGCTTAAATCAACGGTTACGGCTATTATAAACCAACCCTTAGGGCCGTGTCTTAAGTTCTTGGCTGTGATTGGCTGATTTGCTTACTGCTTGAGTTTTAGGCTGGTTTCACATGGGGCGTAATATGCGTATGCGTAACTTGCGTCAGCCAATCAAATCGTCTCAGCTACTATACGTGTGTGATACGATTAAATACTGAGACAATTTAATTGGCTGACGCAAGTTACGCATACGCATCTTACGCCCCATGTGAAACCAGCCTTACTGCTTAAGTTTTTCTATGTGCCACGGCCTTAAGAGTCTGGCAACTGAGTAAACTCACGTGTATTGGCTTTGGAATAAAATGGCGAGAGCCAATAGAATTATTCTAATCTTTAGGTTGTAACCGAACGATACGTAATCGGGCTACGGGGTACGCGATTTTGTCCTCTGAGTCATCGGTCGCCACTCGGTTTAACCTTAAACTACCGAGAAGGTAGGTATTCGTAATGCAAACGGACCAAAAGTTTAACAATTTGTTTAAACAATTTTATTTTTTCATCCCGCCACGGGTGCCTTGTCAGCATCGCCTGTGCTCTGGATACCGCTAGGTATGACCTGGATTGGCCAGCCAGGGATGCCTGTAGTCCGGACAGCCGCTTGATCAAGTATATATATACGTATATCTCCTTAACCCTTTCACTTTTTAGATTCCCGCCACGGGTGCCTCCTCTGTGCTGCTCTGCCTAATGCCTCCGCTATCTATCATTCGCCTGCCTCATCCGTAGAACCAAGATGGCCGGACAACCGCTTGATCGGGTAAGTCCCCGCACTAAGGTAAGTCAACGCAACTAATTCTCTTTTATTTTCAGGTTTCGTCTACGGGTGCCTCATTACCATCGCCGATGTCATGGATCACCGCAGCTCACAGATGTCCAGGATCACCGCGTCTGGAAGATGGCCGGACAACTAGGTAAGTATGAGAATTATCCGTATAACTACGATTAATGCCGTTTCTTTTCATGTTTCCGCCACGGGTGCCTCATCTATGGCCTCCTCTGATGCAGGATCGAGGATGACCTTGAAGCTCGGTCAACGCTAACACTAAGATGGCCGGACAGGCGCTTGTTCAGGTAAGTTGAAGGTAAGTAACTGATATTTTTGTATATATTTTTGCAAATAATTATTGCTTTTACCGTTAACTATCGTTTCACAATGATGGTGGTTCACAATTACTGATGCCGCGCAAGATGGCGGTCGCACGTTTCGCAAAGTACGATTTCACGATTCAGGTACGCGAAAACCCGTACGCTTTTCGTATCGGCGTCATGTAACGCTATGTGCGGGCGTTCCCGTTTGTTTCGGACACTGTGGTAGGCTTACGAATCGTAATCCGGTACGCGTTCGCGATATTAACTACGATACGCCGGGATATACGCGCGAGAAGATAGCTACCATTCGAGCGCCCACGAGAGACTGCCACGAGGAATATTCCTCTCTCGGGCTCCCTACCTCCGAAGTTTTACCCCCACCATGGGGTCTCGGCCGCTTTCTCCTCGCGGTAATTTTTCATTCTACGCTGTTACAATAGCTGTTTACGATTTTCGGCTCGCCAGGTGTGCGCCAGATGTTCTCGATGGAAATTTCCGCCGCCAGTACACTACTTACGACGCGCCTAATCGGCTCCCAGATAGTGGTTTTTCAACTCTTTAAAAAATAGAATTTTGTGGGCGCCGACCCGTGCGCACGGCCTCTCTTACGTCCCTAATGCCGATTCCGGGTCGACTTCCTGGAGACGACGTCCAGGTCGCTTTCTAGGTGATGGCGGCGATCCTGGTGCCTATTCCCCCAGTCCCTACTGACCGTATTCCGGCCTTACTTCCTGTAGCCGATGTCTAGGATCATCGGTTCCCCGGACTGTCCGGGCAACTCACCTCCCGGATGGTCGTATCTCGACCGCGATTCTTTCCTCGGGTGTACTACGTATCCCCGAGGCTGCACCTTCGGGCTTTTTCCGCTACGACGCTCGGTTTGGCAATTCGCGGATTGTCCGACGAACTGCCCGTTCGGGTGCTCGGATTTCACTCGCGATTGATTCCAGGGTTCGGTTGCGCCTCCCACAGTACGCACCTTCGGACTTTATCCGCTACGACGCTTGGTTCGGAAATTCGCGGATTGTCCGGCGAACTGTATGTCCGGGTGCTCGGATTTCGCTCGCGATTGATTCCAGGGGTCGGTTAGGCCTCCCTCTGGATGCACCTTCCGTCGTTTGGCGCTGTGGCGTCCCGTTCGCATTTCCGCAAGTTGTCCGGCAAATCCTATGTCTGCGTGTTCGGATCGCGCTTGCGATTGATTCCAGGGTTCGGTTAGGCCTCCCTCTGGATGCACCTTCCGCCGTTTGGCGTTGCGGCGTCCCGTTCGCATTTCCGCGAGTTGTCCGGCAAACCCTATGTTTGCGTGTTCGGATCGCGCTCGCGATTGATTCCAGGGGTCGGATAGGCCTCACTCTGGATGCACCTTCCGCCGTTTGGCGCTGCGGCGTCCCGTTCGCATTTCCGCGAGTTGTCCGGCAAACCCTATGTCCGCGTGTTCGGATCGCGCTGGTTTTTCGTGGGCCCCTTTTCGGGGACCCCGGGAGTCGGCACCTCGACTCCTACTCGCGTAGCACGCGCGGTACGTGCACTAAGTGCCCGCGCTCTGAAGATTGTGTGTGAATCGACCATATAACTTACCGATGCGTTACCGCTCCACGCACCTGTTTCAAAGTAATCAAATCCTTTCGTTCCTGGTCGCCGGGCATCGTCGTGCCCACAACAAAAACTAAAATTGGTTGACTGGGAAAAAAATATCTTAAAAGCTACTCGAGCCGCTGCTCGGCGACCGCTGTCGCATGCCTTAATATTAATTGCGCCGGACGGGTAAAATCGATGACTCTAAGAAATGAGAAGGAAAGAGAATAAATATACCATGAACTGAAAAAAAGGAAAAGGAAAACGAAATGTTTCTCGACTCCGTCCTCGGAGCGCTCGCGCAATTTAAACTTTATCGGGGATGTCCCCCTCGTCTCCGGAGGTCTCCTCCCCGGTGGATGGGCTCCGGAACTCGTTGCTGGGCTCGTCCCGCTCGTCCTGCGTCGCTCCACACGGCATCACCGTCAACGCCGACGTCGGTTGGTTGACACGACGCGTGCGGTCGCAAGGTTAAGGCCAGTTAAGGCATAAGTTCGTGCATACGATGATACGACCCACTCATGCCCCACCATGTTCCTAATCACTCCAACGCACTCCAAAAACTTATCTGCTATTTTATTATTCAGCTTAAAGGCCATTGCACGTAACAAAGTTTTAGTCATAATCGTAAGGCCGTAAGAAAATAGACCAATCACACTTGACTATTCTTCAAGCGCGAGGAGAATAATCGACTATGATTGGTATATTTTCTTACAGCCTTACGATTATGACTTAAACTTGTTTACGTGCAATGGCCTTAAGGCCATCGCGCACAAAATGCATAGCTTAGCATAAGCGTAGCGTAAGACCGTTAACCAATGAGCATCCAGCATAAAGTCGCCATATTAATTTACATAAGATGCTCATTGGTCCAGCGGTCTTATGCTATGCTTATGCAACCTATGGAATTTTGTGTGCGATGGCCATTATAAACGAGGAGCACATACTTCTGCACAACGGATAATGCGTAAGCATAACAAAATTGATTAGTCTATTTCCTTATGCACATGTGTATGGACCAATCAATTTTCTTATTCTTACGCATTATGCGTTGTGCAGAAGTGTGTGTTCCCCGCTTTATTCTGCATCTTTGCTTGCCTTGCACATCATTGTTGTGACAGATTGCCTAACCTCTCGTAAAATTATTGTGTTGTAAATACTGTGATATTACTTATATCTCAGTGGTTGTACATACATAATAATGTAATCCTTCCTCTCGCAGAATTTGGACAAAATCAATTATGGCCAGACTCTGTATAGAGGGTCTCTACTGTAAACATATTAAATTGACGGAATAAAATCATTGCATCGCAGTCGTTGTGACAATTTAATTAAACGCCCGTCACGCCGTAACGAAGCGTCGTTGACCCATGGTTCCTATACTTAAAGTTGGTGTATTTATTCCTTCTTTCATTACACAAATTTACGAAACTTAGTTTTTCTGCACCCTGTATATATATCTCAGGAACTGCTTAATATTGTAACTTGTGCTCAATCGTGGTCAATCGGGACGGTGGTCAATCGGGACCGTG
The DNA here is from genome assembly GCF_030848805.1 of Temnothorax longispinosus. Taxonomy (NCBI): domain Eukaryota; kingdom Metazoa; phylum Arthropoda; class Insecta; order Hymenoptera; family Formicidae; genus Temnothorax; species Temnothorax longispinosus. The sequence goes on along the minus strand of NW_027269925.1, from coordinate 24,491 downwards.
GTCAATTGGGACGGTGGTCAATCGGGACCGTGGCCAATATCAACGTGGTTAATCGGGACGGTGGTCAATCGGGACCGTGGTCAATCGAAACGGTGGTCAATCGAAACGGTGGTCAATCGGGACGGTGGTCAATCGGGACGGTGGTCAATTGGAACCGTGGCCAATCGGGACGGTGGTCAATCGGGACGGTGGTCAATCAAGACCGTGGCCAATCGGGACCGTGGCCAATATCAACGTGGTTAATCGGGACTGTGGTCGATATCAACGTGGTCAATCGGGACCGTGATTAATAGGGATTGTGGGCAATCGGGACCGTAGTCAATCGCAACGTGATCAATATTAACGTGGGCAAACACAACGTGGTCAATTTCAACGTGGTCAATAGTGACCGTGGTCAATCGAGACGGTGGTCAATCGGGACCGTGGTCAATCGGGACGGTGGTCAATTGCGACCGTGGTCAATCGAAACGGTGGTCAATTGGGACGGTGGTTAATCGGGACCGTGGCCAATTGGAACCGTTGTCAATCGCAACGTGGTCAATATAAATGTGGTCAAACGCAACGTGGTTAATCTCAACGTGGTCAATTTTAACGTGGTCAATCTCAACGGGGTCAATAGGGACCGTAGTCAATCGGGACGTTGGTCAATCGGGACGGTGGTCAATCGGGACCGTGGTCAATCGGGACGGTGGTCAATCGGGACCGTGGTCAATTGGAACGGTGGTCAATCAGGACCGTGGTTAATCGGGACGGTGATCAATCGGGACGGTGGTCAATCAAGACGGTGGTCAATCGGGACGGTGGTCAATCGAAACCGTGGTCAATTGGGACGGTGGTCAATCGAGACCGTGGTCAATCACAACGTGGTCAATCGCAACGTGGTCAATTGCAACGTGTTCAATATTAACGTGGTCAATCGGGACCGTAGTAAATATTAACGTGGTCAAACGGGACGCTCCCCATCTTTCTCAGGCTTATCTAAAAAGCAAGATGAAGAGAGTGGGATGAGCGATGTACTTTTATAAAATACTTCCTTTATTATTTGAGATGTAAGATAACATTTTTGTTAACGTTACACGAATATATTTTATTTTCATGAGTATATTTTATGTTCTTTGAATAAGTATTTAAGTACCCATACAGCACAAGAACCTTTCAGAAATATCTAAGAAATGTTTCATTCGATGGATGAAAACATCTGATAAATATTTCGAAATGTTTCTCTGCAACAGCTGTGAGACATCTCTGGATTAGCAAAATGTCCGCGATTCTTGCACTTGAAATCTTTCTGAAACCGTACTAAAAGGTTACCGAAATATATCTGAAACCTTTCACAGATATTTAAAAAATGTTTCATCTGATGGAGTTGAAACATGTCATAAATGTTTCAAAATGTTTCCGCAACATCTCTGTGAGACAGCTGTGTGGAATAGCAAAATGTCCGCGATTTTCGCACTTGAAACTTTTCTGAGAAAGTGTGTTAAAAGGTTTCCGAAATATATTGCCGTATTTTTTTTATTCGGGCGGTCACCCATCCGAGTAGTAACCGCACTTGTCAAAGTTGCTTTACTTCCATGATCGAACGGGCTAGTGACGATCCTCTGGTTCTGATGCTTCATTCCTTTTAGCTTATGTTCATATCGTATATAATTTCGTTATTTCAGTTCATATCGTTATTTCAGGCTTTTCTGGATATGATGAGACGATGAGATGAAAATAATACAAAATAAATGAAAAATAATAAAATGTTTATATTACAATTGTTAAAAATTGTTAAAATAAAATAAAATTGTTAATATAAATGTTAAAAATAATAACATAAAACAGCACTGGAAGCACATTTTTCCTTAATACATTGCCGCAAAACTGACGAAAATTGCCAAATTCGCATGATTGACCGCATCTGAAAAAATAAAAAATTACAAATAAATGCAATGTTTTTATTACAAATATAAAAATTATACCGTTATTTGTTTTAATTATAAACATTACGGAAAAATAATCATTCTACAGCCAAGAAAAGCACTTACTTATTTTATTTTACTTCTTTCAACCAAGTTTTCTCTCAGTGAAGAATATTTTCTTACCGATGGTTTGGAAATATCTCCGACACGAGTAAAAAATATTGCTTGGAGTAAATATAATTCTTACAAAGACTTTACGGTACGTTTGCAGTTATACAAGCGTGTGTACCGTTTACTTGATCCGCAAATATATCATAGTCGTTGCAAAAAAGACATTTACTTGAAACAATATTCTTGACTTGTGTCGAGATATTTGAAAACTGTTGGAAAAAAATATTCTTGGTTGAAAGAAACTGAAAAGAAGTAAAATAAAATAAGTAAAGTGCTTTTCTTTGCTGTACAATAATTTTTCTATGTAAGATATAATGATCTGTAATATTTTAACACGTAGCCATTGTAGAGTGGTCGACAACTTTACCGTTTATCTACCCTTTTTTTAAAAAAAGGCGGCATATAAAAGGATGGCGCCGTCCCCGGCACGTATCTAGCGCCCGGAAAGTACCCTGGCGGCGCGGCGGGTGGTGATGTAAATCCTGCTAAGGGCGCGGCGGGTGGTGGCACCTGTACCTATGCCGGGGCCGGGGCCGGGGTCGGGGCATAATATTGTGCCGACGACGCAGTGGGCGGCATCGGGACATAATAAACGATCGACGGCGCAGCGGACGGCGTCGGTTGGCATCCGCCAGGAGGCGGCGCCTGCGATGTCGATGGCTGCTGGTCGCGATGTTCGCATCCCGGCGTTGACCGGGTATTTTTACGATTGTAAAAATACCTCGGTCTCCGACTTTTTTTGGTTTTTTGGTTTCGCTTCATTTTCTGTAAACATTTTTGAATTAATTTCTTAAAACAAATTAAATAAATTAACAAAGTGCTTTCCGCTGTAGAGAATTAATATTTTTAAGTTCGTACTCTGCGCTTCTCTCGCGGTGTGGGATCCTCATACTGGGATTGCCTGGACACCATCGCAGGCGACGTCATCGACGTCGTTGCCGCCGACGTCTTTGCCGCCGACGTTTTTGTCGCCGACGTCTTTGCCGCCGGTGTCGTCGACGACGAAGGTTTGCAGTTGCTTGAACCCATTGCGTCTCACAGCAGCCGTTTTCGCAATATCGCCGTACGAGCGTAAAACGCAGTGAAAACGCAGCGCACTGTCCCCAATCGCTATCCCCACCCTGTCCTTCTACTGCGGGCCAGGCGCTCGCGTCGCGTGTCGCTGTTGATTGGTCCGTACACGTGTGCTGAAGGAACTAGACTACTTTTCCTTCATATCTCACTAGGGCTAAAGGATCCCTAGTTCGGAAACGCAGCGCAGCGTTCGTACGCGACCTTTTCTACATTTGAATGACGTGGATTAAAGATCTCTCCGTCGACGTACATAGAGTACACATCAGAGCAATTATTTACTTTTGCGTATTTTCTCCGTCGAGTTCCACATACGGTTCTACGCGAGCTGTAGGGTAAGTGATCGACATCTTTGGATCGTAATTAACAGAGTGCTTTTTTCTGTACAGAATAGTGGGATCGTGCCGAGCGAGTGCGCAGCACCGATCAACGCAAACGGGGTGTGCCTCCGCCGCCGCGCGGTACCTTCGATATTCTTATAGGAGCTGAAAAACATCTTGGCGATCCATTTGAAAAATAAGAAAGAGAAGAAGCTGAAAAACAGCATAACCAGCTTAAACGGCAAGTAATTTACTTTCGATCGTATATGTTTAGATCTGCCGAGATATGACCAGATCTGAGATAAACCACATCTGGTCAGATCTGCAAATTGTCTCTATTTGGCCAGATCTGAACAGATGTAACCAGATCTGATTAGATATAATTTGATCTGCCAAGACATAATTATTTACCAAATGTATCCAAATCTGCTTTATAGATGTAATTAAAAATCAAGAAAAGATATAAAACGCTATAAAATCATAAATATATCGATTCAATTCAAAAGTGTGCCACTTTATTATAAACTTGGACTCCGATACAACTCTGATATAAATTGTACCGCGTACACGTGATTTAAATACCGTTCTTACACCGTTCTTACAAAAAAATACTTATCGTCTTGTGCAAATTATATCTTTGTCATAATTTATTTTGATATAATTGTATCAAAGATATTTAATTAAATATCTTTAATTTGCTTTGTATATAAATAAAATCTAAAATCATATATATATATATATATATATATATATATATATATATATATATATATATATATATATATATATAGATATATATATAAACTAGGAAAATTATTTGACAATCATTAAAATTATTCGCATATTTTCTAACAACTTCAAGAAAGTTAACGATTTGCTTATAAAAAAATAAGAAATTATTTTTAAATTACAAAATGTTTTCTTTATTATTATATATTAACAATTTATAATGTATAACAACTTATTTTGTAATTTGAAAATAATTTCTTATTTTTTTATAAGCAAATCGTTAACTTTCTTAAAGTTGTTAGAAAATATGCGAATAATTTTAATGATTGTCAAATAATTTTCCTAGTTTATATGTATTACATAACAATTAATTTGCCTGAAAAAATAAAAATGCAAAAAAAGTTACAAAAAGACCAGGACTCGAACTTTTGAGACCTTCAGCATTCTACCCGATCGTCTTACTTGCTCGTCCACGATTACTATTAGAAAATTGCTTCTACCGGCTCGATAAATTACGCACATGGAAACTTTAAGCAATTTTATTTCATTAATTATTTGACATTGGCACAAGTTACTATGTCATGTAAAATACATATAGTAAAATTAAAGGACAAATTTTTGCAATAACAGTTCTGTGTATTTCACTTGTTACGTCCTGCGGACTCCACGATATCCCTTTTTCGCGGGAATTCTTATGGACCTAAGATAGCCCTAAGATTAGGATAAACAAGCCGAGTACGGACGGTTATCGATCGGGGTGAGGTTAGATCTCGCATTCCTTTTTTTTATATACAACTATAATAGCTATTTGCCTAGGCGACGAAGCGACCTTCCAGAGTAAAATATTGACAGACGGGGCATACGTAATCGGATTTTGTCTATCAACTTTGTCTGGCCCATAACTATAAACCCGGCGACACGACGCGCCAAAAGGGCCTGAATCCCAGACATAGTTGATAAAGATCTTTATTGCATCGAGCGAGCTTTCTAAAATTGCTCGTGCGATGTTTCCGACAAACGGAGACAAAGCCTAGGACGTGATTGTAAATACACGTGGCGGAAGTTCTGTTTGCCTTGTACCTACTATTAAGATTGAGAAGTATGCATCGTCTGTCGATATAAAAACAGGGTCGCGAGATAAGTAAGGAACCCCAATAAAAGAGAAATCGGCGATAGCCGAAAAACAAATGCATCACTGGAAAGAACCGATGGGTTACACCCCCAATAAGACAGTGGGGCCTTAAGAGGGGGCTCACCAATGGAAAACCGCAAAAATCGATAACCGTCTCTAGCTTTCCAGGATAGGCGAAAACTTAAGAATCTACCTCTTGGGTAAGGAACATCTCAACCAATAAGAAATCCGTCAAACAAAAATTAGAAACATCCCGCCAACCCGAAATCCTTTAAACGAAAACCAGACACATCCCACACGAAATCCACCCCTTCCATCCTTCGAAACTTCCTATTTAAATCGCGACGTCGCAGGACTCGCTCTCAGAGAAATTTCCTCAGTTTCAGTCTGCATTGCTCGGTATTATAATCTGAATCTCATTCGTTTCGAGTCTCGACTCCACGTTTAGAGTCAGTGCAACAGATCCGACGGACCATCAGTCGCCCCGACTCACCCACCGACGAGTCCAACGTCCATTTCAGAGAGAAGGCCACTCGTTTGAACTCATCAAGTAGTAAGTCCCGTAATTCTCTTGATCCTTCTTTTTCCGCGTTATCGCCCCTCTTCTTAAACGGTCTATCGATTGTCGGATCCCCGGAAGCTTATTATTTTGGGGTCGGTCAGTGTAGGCATCAGGTTCCCAGCGGTCGTTGGCGTTGTCGTGGGCCTGACTTGCCTCCCGGCGTCTTCATCGCTGTCGTGGACTCAGCTGGTCCACTGACCTCCTTGACCTTATGCTCGTGGGTCGGTCAGTGTAGGCATCAAGTTCCCAGCGGTCGTTGGCGTTGAGGTAGGCCTGACTTGGCTCCCGGCGTCTCGTCGCTGTCGTGGACCCAGCCTGTCCACTGACCTCTCCCCCCCCCCTTTAAGCTCGACGATTAACTTTTGTTCGCTTCCGACCGGGTCCGAGAGAGATCGACTAAATAAGTAAATAATTTTAGTGGACTGGAAAGTTCTACCCCCTCGAGGACAGAATCTCCGCACGATCAGGCGACAGAGAAATCGCCAGAACAAGCGGGCGCGACGGGAGGTCGAACTCCCCCGGGAGCAGCTCAACGCCGGTCCTCCGCGACTCGCCATCCCACCGCCCCTACCAGCTTTTACAGAGGAACCCGGTTGTTCGCATCAGAATCGTCCCGCTATCATCCTGCCCTATCGCCCAGTCGTGCTACCCTCTCGCCCAATTGTCGAACATCGCCCTATTTGCCGCGTGGCTCCGTTTCGCGTGGTCCCGCCTCGCGTGGTCCCCGTCAACCCCGATCCAGCCCGCTTCCTAGAACCTGCCGATTCCCCCTCCTCTTCCCGAAGTCTGTCCTCAACCTCCTCAACTGCCTCGACTCTCGATCTTGAGAAATTTATTAATCTGAATGTAATTCTGCGATGAATCCAGGTTTCCATCATAAAAACCTGGCTGGGCCCTACCGGACCCTAGTTAGACTTTATAGCCAAGATTGGGCCAGACTATCAGATAGTCCTCTCCAAGTTCAAGAAGTTTTGTCCCATTAGTTATCATAATTGATCCCCTCCGAATTCGAGACATTTCAAGGGTAAAAACGTGTATACTCGACTACTTATATTCCGTCGACTTCCATACCCCATAACTCTCTTCCATGACTTCCTGGAGGTTCGGGCCCATAAGGACTTTTGATCGGGAGGTCATAAGCTAAAAAATCACAAAGTTTGGAGAAATTTGACCGGGGCCCAGATTTCCAATGTTTGTGTGCGTGGTCCTTTTTAATTCTCATATGTTTTAACTTAATT
>NW_027269925.1:0-16864 GCF_030848805.1 Temnothorax longispinosus | reverse complement strand
ATATATATCTTTGTCAAATGGTCGGTTCCGGGACATCCTATTTTTTTAATATTTCTCAATGCGCCCTAACACCCTGGTTCTATTCTACAAAGGAAAATTAAATCAACTAATTACTTATTGAGATATTGGAAAATAATGTTTTCCAAGACACTTTCGTAATGGTATATTCCAGGACAGTAATGTTACAGTAATGTTTCCAGGACTGGCTTGGAAAAAATATATACTTTATGATAGATTCCAAGACATGTTATATATACTTTATGGTAGATTCCAAGACATGCACCATTTTATGGTGCGTTAGTTTCCAAGACACGAAAAATTTTTGGCCATAACGTAAAATTACTGACTTGCGGGATAATGTTTACAAAATACCGTATCTTATGTTTCCATACCACGTTCTTAAGTGTCAAGAAGTATCTTAAATCCCTTGAATATACGGAAGTTATCAAAAATTGATATGTACAGTTCTATGACATAACCTCAAATTTCGGGGTACAAGCACATTTTTGTAAATGCGAAATTCTTTATTTGCGGGTTGACGTGTTTGAAATACCGTAAACTCACATTCTTTTACCACGTTCTCAGACGTTAAAATGTATATTAAACGCGCTGAATATACGTAAATAAGCAAAAACTGACATGTAATAAATTATGGCCTAACGTTAGTTTCCAGGACATAAAAATTTTTCATAAATAATGTGAAATTATTCACTTGCGGGTCAACGTCTGCGGAATCGGGTTGACGTGTGTGAAATACCGTAAACTCACATTCTCTTACCACGTTCTCAAACGTTAAAATGTATATTAAACGCGCTGAACATACGTAAATAAGCAAAAACTGACATGTAATAAATTATGGCCCAACGTTAGTTTCCAGGACATAAAAATTTTTCATAAATAATGTGAAGTTATTCACTTGCGGGTTAACGTCTGCGGAATCGGGTTGACGTGTGTGGAATACCGTAAACTCACATTCTTTTACCACGTTCTCAAACGTTAAAATGCATATTAAACGCGCTGAATATACGTAAATAAGCAAAAACTGACATGTAATAAATTATGGCCTAACGTTAGTTTCCAGGACATAAAAATTTTTCATAAATCATGTAAAATTATTGATTTGCGGGATAATGCTTGCGAAATAACTCAAACTTATGTTTCCATATCGCGTTTTCAAATGTTAAGAAGTACTTTAAACCCCTTGAATGTACGGAAGTTATCAAAAATTGATATGTACAGTTCTATGACATAACCTCAAATTTCGGGGTACAAGCACATTTTTGTAAATGCGAAATTCTTTATTTGCGGGTTGACGTGTTTGAAATACCGTAAACTCACATTCTTTTACCACGTTCTCAGACGTTAAAATGTATATTAAACGCGCTGAATATACGTAAATAAGCAAAAACTGACATGTAATAAATTATGGCCTAACGTTAGTTTCCAGGACATAAAAATTTTCATAAATAATGTGAAATTATTCACTTGCGGGTCAACGTCTGCGGAATCGGGTTGACGTGTGTGAAATACCGTAAACTCACATTCTCTTACCACGTTCTCAAACGTTAAAATGTATATTAAACGCGCTGAATATATGTAAATAAGCAAAAACTGACATGTAATAAATTATGGCCTAACGTTAGTTTCTAGGACATAAAAATTTTTCATAAATAATGTGAAGTTATTCACTTGCGGGTTAACGTCTGCGGAATCGGGTTGACGTGTGTGGAATACCGTAAACTCACATTCTTTTACCACGTTCTCAAACGTTAAAATGCATATTAAACGCGCTGAATATACGTAAATAAGCAAAAACTGACATGTAATAAATTATGGCCTAACGTTAGTTTCCAGGACATAAAAAATTTTTCATAAATAATGTGAAATTATTCACTTGCGAGTTAACTTCTGCGGAATCGGGTTGACGTGTGTAGAATACCGTAAACTCACATTCTCTTACCACGTTCTCAAACGTTAAAATGCATATTAAACGCGCTGAATATACGTAAATAAGCAAAAACTGACATGTAATAAATTATGGCCTAACGTTAGTTTCCAGGACATAAAAATTTTTCATAAATCATGTAAAATTATTGATTTGCGGGATAATGCTTGCGAAATAACGTAAACTTATGTTTCCATATCGCGTTTTCAAATGTTAAGAAGTACTTTAAACCCCTTGAATGTACGGAAGTTATCAAAAATTGATATTTACAGTTCTATGACATAACCTCAAATTTTGTGGTACAAGCACATTTTTGTAAATCCAAAATTCACTTGCGGGTTGACGTGTGTGGAATACCGTAAACTCACATTCTTTTACCACGTTCTCAGACGTTAAAATGTATATTAAACGCGCTGAATATACGTAAATAAGCAAAAACTGACATGTAATAAATTATGGCCTAACGTTAGTTTCCAGGACATAAAAAATTTTTCATAAATAATGTGAAATTATTCACTTGCGAGTTAACTTCTGCGGAATCGGGTTGACGTGTGTAGAATACCGTAAACTCACATTCTCTTACCACGTTCTCAAACGTTAAAATGTATATTAAACACGCTAAATATACATAAATAAGTAAAAACTGACATTTATAATAAATTATGTCCTAACGTTAGTTTCCAGGACAATCTTTTGTACATAATTTGTATATGTATACATTTTTTCCAAGACTGTCCTGGAAAATATCATTAGACATATTATGTTTCCAGGTCAGACCTGGAATCCACCAAATGTTTCGGAAAATGCCATTAGGTAGTAGGAGATGTCCCGGTACCGACCATTTGACAAATATACATGTATATATATATATGTATATATATATATATATATATATATATACATTTAGGCCTTGCGCACAATAGAGCACATATTAGGAATAAAAATAAATATTAAATATTACGAATCGGAATTAGAAATAATTTAGACATAACGCACAATGGAAAGGAATAAAATATAAAGGAATATTATTCCTACAGGAATATTCCCGCATTTATACATATTCTAATATTTAATATTTATTACAGGAATATTCCATTATTTATATCTCAAGAACGGCTGGGCCGAATTTTTACCACAAGTATATGAAATAGGGGTAGAATTTTCCGGAATAGCAGAATAACTAATAAAATATCGGAAAAATTCACGTAAAAAAAAAAATTAATTTAGAAAGATATCCAAATACATAGAAAAAATACATAGAGGGAGGGAGAGAGGGAGGGGGAGAGAGAGAAAAAGAGGGGGAGAGAGAGAGAGGGGAGAGGGAGAGAGGGAGGAGGAGAGAGAGAGAAAGAGAGGGGGAGAGAGAGAGGGAGAGAGGGGGAAGGGGGAGAGAGAGAGAGGGGGGAGAGGGAGAGAGGAAAGAGGGAGAGAGGGGGAAGAGAGAAAGAGAGAGAAAGAAAGGGGGAGAGAGAGGGACTATTTGCGAGTCTTATCACTACATTCATTACTGTTAGGCGGTACGAAGTTTGCCGGGGCAGCTAGTATTCTAATATTTATCATTTATTCTTATTTCTAATATGTGTTCTACTGTGCGCAGGGCCTTACTCGAAATATTAAACATATAACTTAAAATATTCGTTATCTCGTTGTAATTAAAAATATAGGTAGGTATATGTACAGTGAGGTGCATTAATTCAATGGGTCATCATAGTATTTTGACTTATTGGCCACTAGGTCTTTAATAATCCACATGTGCGCGGTTCATCGAAGTATTAAAATGTAACGAGAAGTCGGGTTACTCGCTAATATGATCCAGCGAATTAATGCATTTTACTCTACAACAATTGCATTTCTTTTTCGATAAAATTATTTTTAATGGTCAGTAATCGGTCAACAATAAGTATATACTATTCTCGCGACGAGTATTCTTTATAGATCATTTTATAAACTTCGATTTTCGACAATTTGTCTTAAATGGTCTCTTTGACGAGGAGAGATCTCTCTCTTTCTCTCTCGTCGCGTTGTTGAGCAATTCGTGCGTATAACGCCGACCCCGCCATGCTTGGACAAATGTAACGCGACGTTACACTCCCCCCTCCCTCGCTTTTAGAAAAATTTTTCACTGTCTTTGGCTGCGTTTATCTTGACGCTTTCAGCGCTGAAAGCATCGCTCTATCTTCGTTTGATGTTCGATGTGCAACGAAGATAGAATGATGCGTCAAAAGCAGTGTCAATAAGAGGTATTTAACAATATTACATTCAAATACACTCGTATAATAAATTTGTATAAAAAAAATTGATTGTTACGTTTGTTAATTGGAATACAATTCTGGACATATTTGAAGAGATTCGATGCTTTTGCAGGTATGGCGAAGCAGCTTGGTACTACATCCAGGCGGAACAATGGACCCAGGCCCATGAAATTATTATAGAGCATCTGGCAGCCGATGCTATAATGAATGGTATCGGATACTTCCTTCTTATTTTCTTTTTTTACATGTTGGCGCTGTATGTTGTAGACAATTTCATTGCTTATATTCTATATTACAGAAAACTACGAATATTTGAAATCACTGTTAACCCCGCTGGTACCGACCGAATGTTGCGGCACAATTAGCGGATGGTCGCATCAAGGCTCCTGTGGGATATGGAAGATAACTAGCGAGATTCAGAGCCTGTTAAAGTCTGCTCCGGATTATATCGTGGACTAACTTATCAACTGGAAGCGCTGAAGCCTCAATTAACAGGCTTGTGTAATAAAATCGATCAATTTCCATGTCCGATCGCTAAACACAGGTACGACTAATATATATAATACTATTGCAAGCCGCTTTTTTGTACTGTTCTAAAGTTTTGTGTTCATGATACTAGAAATCGCTCTGAGACCTTGGGCGGAGAAGTAATTGACCAATCATATTTAAATAATTCGGCAATTGACCAATGCGATTGGTTAATTCTTTTTCCGTCCGAGATCTCGGAGCAATTCCTAGCATCGTGGACACAAGGCTTAAGGCATATTTTTTCTTTTGTATCTCTTGGTTGTGCCAAGCTGAAATTGCAAAGAGGACTCTACATTTGGCTAGAAATATGCTGCTGTTGCAAAAAAACGAGCAAAGATCGGTCACGAAGTTGTTGGTTCGTCTGATATCTCAACTACCATTGCCGGAAGATTATGCGCAACAGGAACTGCGACCTATCGTTAATATGCGCGTAACAGAAATAATGCCGTAAATGTAAATGTGAAGTAACACGCATAAGTTAATTTATCGGTCGCGTAGTTGTAAAGTTCATTAACGGAAAGTCCCATTTTTATTAATTTTTTTCCCGCACTCGCTTGTAGGTTGTAAATTGACACAGAAAATAAGCATGAAGTTTTTTTGAAGATCTTTTCAGTGATCCTGATGACAGTGTTACACATACGGCGATAGCAAATTGCGCGATTCGTACAGTAGATTTGTAAAGCTTGAAATTATAAACACTTAGAGAAATACATCAGTATGTGATACTATTTAAATCTTTCTTACATTTTTTATCGATTGTCTCGTGATTTGAGAAACGCGTGATGACTAAACCGTTATGAAGACGAATGATACGTAATTGGTCGAGAGAAAGCATGGACGAGAAATAATTCTGTACTTCACGGAGAAATATTTCTATCGTATGTCACGTGGTTTTCTTGTACAATCTATATCGTCGCGCCTGAATAATGTAAACAAGTCATATTAGATACCTTCTAAGATATATATATATATATATATATATATATATATATATATATATATATATATATATATATGTATATATATAAATACATTTAGGCCTTGCGCACAATAGAGCACATATTAGGAATAAAAATAAATATTAAATATTACGAATCGGAATTAGAAATAATTTAGACATAACGCACAATGGAAAGGAATAAAATATAAAGGAATATTATTCCTACAGGAATATTCCCGCATTTATACATATTCTAATATTTAATATTTATTACAGGAATATTCCATTATTTATATCTCAAGAACGGCTGGGCCGAATTTTTACCACAAGTATATGAAATAGGGGTAGAATTTTCCGGAATAGCAGAATAACTAATAAAATATCGGAAAAATTCACGTAAAAAAAAAATTAATTTAGAAAGATATCCAAATACATAGAGAAAAAAACATAGGGGGAGGAGAGAGGGAGGGGGGGAGAAGAGAAAAAAGAGGGGAGAGGAGGAGAGAGAGGGAGAGGAGAGAGGGAGGAGGAGAGAGAGAGAAAGAGAGGGGAGAGAGAGAGGGAGAGAGGGGTTGAGAAGGGGGAGAGAGAGAGGGGGGAGAGGGAGAGAGGAAAGAGGGAGAGAGGTGGAAGAGAGAAGAGAGAGAGAGAGAAAGAAAGGGAGAGAGAGGGACTATTTGCGTGTCTTATCACTACATTCATTACTGTTAGGCGGTACGAAGTTCGCCGGGGCAGCTAGTATTCTAATATTTATCATTTATTCTTATTCCTAATATGTGTTCTACTGTGCGCAGGGCCTTACTCGAAATATTAAACATATAACTTAAAATATTCGTTATCTCGTTGTAATTAAAAATATAGGTAGGTATATGTATAGTGAGGTGCATTAATTCAATGGGTCATCATAGTATTTTGACTTATTGGCCACTAGGTCTTTAATAATCCACATGTGCGCGGTTCATCGAAGTATTAAATGTAACGAGAAGTCGGGTTACTCGCTAATATGATCCAGCGAATTAATGCATTTTACTCTACAACAATTGCATTTCTTTTTCGATAAATTATTTTTAATGGTCAGTAATCGGTCAACAATAGGTATATACTATTCTCGCGACGAGTATTCTTTATAGATCATTTTATAAACTTCGATTTTCGACATTTGTCTTAAATGGTCTCTTTGACGAGGAGAGGAGAGATCTCTCTCTTTCTCTCTCGTCGCGTTGTTGAGCAGCATTCGTGCGCATAACGCCGACCCCGCCATGCTTGGACAAATGTAACGCGACGTTACACTCCCCCCTCCCTCGCTTTTAGAAAAATTTTTCACTGTCTTTGGCTGCGTTTATCTTGACGCTTTCAGCGCTGAAAGCATCGCTCTATCTTCGTTTGATGTTCGATGTGCAACGAAGATAGAATGATGCGTCAAAAGCAGTGTCAATAAGAGGTATTTAACAATATTACATTCAAATACACTCGTATAATAAATTTGTATAAAAAAAATTGATTGTTACGTTTGTTAATTGGAATGCAATTCTGGACATATTTGAAGAGATTCGATGCTTTTGCAGGTATGGCGAAGCAGCTTGGTACTACATCCAGGCGGAACAATGGACCCAGGCCCATGAAATTATTATAGAGCATCTGGCAGCCGATGCTATAATAAATGGTATTGGATACTTCCTTCTTATTTTCTTTTTATACATGTTGGCGCTGTATGTTGTAGACAATTTCATTGCTTATATTCTATATTACAGAAAACTACGAATATTTGAAATCACTGTTAACCCCGCTGGTACCGACCGAATGTTGCGGCACAATTAGCGGATGGTCGCATCAAGGCTCCTGTGGGATATGGAAGATAACTAGCGAGATTCAGAGCCTGTTAAAGTCTGCTCCGGATTATATCGTGGACTAACTTATCAACTGGAAGCGCTGAAGCCTCAATTAACAGGCTTGTGTAATAAAATCGATCAATTTCCATGTCCGATCGCTAAACACAGGTACGACTAATATATATAATACTATTGCAAGCCGCTTTTTTGTACTGTTCTAAAGTTTTGTGTTCATGATCGAAACGCAGCCATAAACTATTCTCGGACGGATTTAAATGAGCGTAACACTTTCTATAATATGAGGCGGTGAAACATTTACATACTCTTTCTAAATTATTCACGGTACTATATTTATTTAGAATGTACGAAACCTAAAACTGAACTCACAAGAGGCATCTCGAGAACAAGCGAAATGTGGTATGTTATTATGTATATCGCTCTGCAAATGTAAATCGATACTTCAGACATGCGCGGTTACATCGGAATTCCAATTCCGTCAGTCTACTTTTTAAAACGATGCGCGAGATGCCTTTGTGCGGTTTCGCCACAATCGTCGGAGAAGGGTTAAATAAATAGATGGAAACTACTTCTGTTATCTGTGGAAATAATCGATCTAACTGTTTTACATGAGATGAGCCCAATTTTTGTTACTCGTTGCTGACGGCCAATGATCAATTAAATCCCACTTGAAGATCCGATCAAACTTGAAAATTTCGCTGTCACATTGACTAGCAGACTGATTATCGACTAAATGCCTCTTAGCGAAACGCCCGATTCATTTACACTGATGGCTGAGCTAATAATGCTTCTCGTAGTCGTAGCTGTTGTAGTGCGCCGGCGAGACGTACTTGACGATCGGCACCGGTTTCGGGTGTATCGCCGGCCCGACTTTTTTCACGACGGCATTGAATCCGTTGTGATCGTCCGCCGTGTACTCGACGATGCGCACGCTCCCGTCGGGCTCGTTCACGCTATTACGAGCCGTGGACGACGTCGCCGTCCCGCACCTCGTGCTGGATCTTCACGTCACCGGTATGGGGATCGTGCACGCCATAATTGAAGGTGTATCTTGGGTGCGACTGCAACAAGCGCACACAGGGTCATCGTTATAACGTGAGTTTGTGACGAGTTAGCGACGAACGTCTGCATACTGAAACCGGCGCCAGAGACCAGAGAAAGCTTTAACTGCTCAATATGCACATCACGCGCGCGCGGGCTCGGGTTATTTATTTTATCCCGCGCTCCGATACTTCCATGTAACTTGCAAATTGCTGTAAATGCAGATTTTGATTGCGCGAACGTATTAATCGTACGTAAAACGGAATTTATTTCCAAAAAATTGAAAAGTTTAAGAGACTCGTAACTTAATTAAATAAATTAATTTACATAATGTAATTTAATTTACCGAATATACTTGAATATGATATAGGATGCTTTTGTATGCCGCGATTTTAAGTTGCTAATGAATTCTTTGATAAATTTGTGATCCGCAACTGTGTAATAATACGCTACTTGCCACGCACGCAGTTCCGCGTGGTTTTGAGTGACGCGACGCGTTATATCGTAATTATCATCCGCACACGTAGCGCGCTGTTTCCTTGCTTTGCGATATTATTTGGAACGCCGCTTTTAGTGACAATTAACATCGTGAGAAAGCGACGACAATGAGCGTTACGGAAAGAGGCTCGACAATAAGATACGGCGAGGACAGAGGAAATACTTTCATCACACAGACGTCGCTTTTTAGAGAGAGAGAGAGAGAGAGAGAGAGAGAGAGAGAGAGAGAGAGAGAGAGGGAGAGAGAGGGGCGAGGGAGGGAGGGAGGGAGGGACTGGGCAGGGAGGGAGGAGGGACGGGGAGGGAGAGGGAGAGGGAGGAGAGGGAGGAGAGGGAGAGGGAGAGGCGAGAGGAGAGGGCAGAGGGGATCGAGGATTGTCGAGAGGGAGAGGGAGAGGGAGAGGAGAGGGGAGAGGGAGCGAGAGGGAGAGAGAGAGATAGACGATTTCGAGAGAGAGAGAGAGAGAGGAGAGAGAGAGAGGAGAGAGAGAGCTATCTCTCTCGCTTTTCAGAGATCTCGAGAGAGAGAGAGACAGGAATTTAACTCAAGAGACACCGGTAGTGTCTCGCGCCAAGTACACGCGGAGCGAGACCGACCGTAACTCTTTTCAAGAATTACAGAGGTACACAGTACAAAATAAAAATATTTTATTAAAATACATAAATTTTTCTTGTAAAAAAACTTGGCGCTGTTAGACCTCGAAATTTTAAATAAATAAGGACAACAATAAATAAAAATAATTCAGAAAATAATGCGATGGGAGTAATATTAAATGATTATCAGCGTAGATGTGCGAGTGAGTGATATGGGTGTGCGGGTGACGACGCGGACGGCGGATAATGCGGCTTATCATTAAGTAAAGGATAAATTTATTTATTTATTTAAAATTTCGAGGTCTAGCAGCGCCAAGTTTTTTTACAAGAAAAATTTATGTATTTTAATAAAATATTTTTATTTTGTACTGTGTACCTCTGTAATTCTTTGTGACCACTAAAAAATACACATGTAAACTTTGTATTTAATTAACATATACGCCTCAAGCGCCTGGAAGCATCGCGAGACTTGAAGGATCTTGACACTTTTCAGAAGGAAACGTGCGAGAATTTATATTAAATGCCGTTAACGAAGTTGAAACGGTGGAAGTCGGAGTGTGGGAGAGATAGTTGAAGTTTCCAGATAGTTGAAACCAGATACGCCGATTACAATGTTTGTTGTAAATATTATTAAGTCGCACTGCTTCTGTGAAAGTGCTTCAGAAAAAGAACTTTTAAAAGTTCTCCAAGAAGTTTCAAACAAACATATCGTGGAGTATTTCGACACGAGAATCGAGATACGTCCTCTCGCAGCAGTAAAATATTGCAAACTTGCGAAAAAAAGACGTCAGAAGAGATACTCACGTAATAGTCGTGATCCTGATCGACGTGTTTGTAGCCGTGATATTCGTGATCCAGAAACGCGTCCACGTGTAGCGGCGCGGCGGATACCGCGTGCAACGGCACCGCGACGGTCGCGCGACCGTCGGCAAAACTTTGTATCCGGCGGATCCAATGTATCCGTCGAGATCGGTGTAATCGCCGTAGGACAGGCTGGACAAGCCGTGGCCGCCGTTGTAACCGCTGAGAACCACTGCGTGGCTGCACGGCACCGCGGCGCAGAGGAAAGCGACCGTCTGAAAAACCACAATTCGCGATCGTAAATCTCTTCTGTGGGAAAAGGCGAGATTAATACGCGCGAAGTTGTGTCAAGGATTCGATAGTTTCTTTGAAAATTTCTCCGCGGCTTCGAAGTGTTCGCTTCTCTTTTCATTTTCTTTGCTCTTTGAAACATCCTCTCTAAATATATCTTTCCTCATCTACTTAGCGCCGTGCCTCGTGCAAGATATTTAATAGCATCCGAAGTGTAACAGCGGATAATCGATACCCTATGCGATGCAGGCGACTTTTCCATTAGTCACTGTCAATGCGAAATCGCGGACGAAGCTAAGTTTGTAAAGTCATCAGAGCTGATTTATTGGGAAAGCTTTTCCGGGGACGCGCGCTTCTTGAGTTTCAATATGTTTCGTTAAATCTCGGATCGGAAGTCCTGTCGATGAGAAGAACTGTCTTCTCTTTTCACTTTCACGTCGACCTTGTTATCCGCCGGCCAGTAGATGGTATATTATATATATATATATATATATATATATATATATATATATATATATAACTTTATTATACAACTATAAGTGCCAAATAGATGATCTACAGAATAATT
Organism: Temnothorax longispinosus; assembly: GCF_030848805.1. Classification (NCBI taxonomy): domain Eukaryota; kingdom Metazoa; phylum Arthropoda; class Insecta; order Hymenoptera; family Formicidae; genus Temnothorax; species Temnothorax longispinosus. The sequence goes on along the minus strand of NW_027269925.1, from coordinate 5,559 downwards.
CACAGAAATGAGAGGTCTATTTCTACGAAGTCTATTTTAAATTTTAATTAGAGATAGGGAGACCTATCTAATTAAAATTAAAATAAAAGATAAGTAGAATTCATTACTGAATACATGCAAATAAGTGATTTTATTGTAGATAAGAAACTTTGGCATATGACACAAAATTAATAATTTTTTTTTCTTTAATTAGAACTCAAAAGTGATAAATCTCTAAATCATCTGTTTACCAGCTCAACCAAAAGCAATTTTGGAATTATCTCTTCTGCTCTCTTGACGGAAAGATCGATATAGATAAGATTCCGCAGATTTCGCGTAATATTTGGCGATAATATTATAACGGCCCTAGCCAAACGAAAGAAAGAGAAATAAAAGAGATTCACTTGGACGATAGACGCGGCCGCGGCGCCGGGAAGTTCTCTCGAAACGCGGCCGATAGGAAAAGCGACGCACATATTTTCCAACCACCCACACCCACTCTCGCGTTCATACCACACTCGAATCGCGGCGGGCCTTCTCTCCTCGTATCCTCAGCATGATGTGTTTTTCACGATGTTTTCCACAACGCTCACAGCACGTTTACCGTATGCGAGACTGTCCCGCGGATCTTTTTGTGGATGAGAAAACACACGGTACGATCCACGTGCTCGACGACGCGGCGACGGTGGCACACGTCGGCGTTACTCACTCGTGCGAAAATCCAGAAAGGGATTCGGTCGCCGTGTTCAAATCGGCCGTCACGCTCGCGATTCGATCGGAGAAGATAATTGAAAAGTTGCTGATAGTTGCCGCAAAAGTTACGGATAGAATTTGGCCGCTTTAGTTAATCGATCAAGACGGGCGATATAGAATTGCCTGTATTGCTCGCGGGAGTCTTGCAGTTATTCATTAAAAATGTAATGGATTGATTTGGCCATCAGAGCCGATTATGTCGGCAGATAAACCTATTTTTCGAATTCTTCGTTTCGTAACTATGTATGCGGAGTTTAGACATAATTTATTCTCAAACAGCGGAAACTGGCCAAGTAAACGTAAAATTGAATGAAAATGTCAAAATGATTCAATCTTCTGTCACTAATTTGGCGAAAAACTCTATATTTAGTTGCATATTTATATTTAGTTATCATAAAAATCTCGTATATTTTCAAGGAGAGATTTATGCTACACAGAAGTTTATTTCACATTTATATCAAATTTTTTTCTGTTTATCTAAGAACACATTCATACATAAGGTACACAGGAAGGGTACGTGAATGACACGGGACGCGCGCCCGAGATACCGCTATAATCGTTAGTCACAATCCTGACAGGTAAATTTATAAGATCCCAAGCTGTACGTTGTTCAAATATTTCTTTACCTTTACCAAGGAACAATGAAGGCAGTAAATGTCCGGCCGATATGATCTATACATCCACGCTTTCAGTAACAAACACAAACGCCAGAATATAGAGACATTAACCCGTGAACGCTCGTGCTATGAGCTTTCTGTGCACATTATTAGAAACTATTTCCGTGCAACATAGCGGTGTATCGAATATTACATTATACTTGTTCTCTTAGTTACCTTTATTCCCAAATATCTACACTCTGTACCGCATTAAAGAAGTCATAAGTTTATTACATATTTACATTGTGCTCAAATTGAGAAAAATATATCTTGAGTTGTGAATAACAACGCGCGTTTTGTCATTGTTAACAAGTAAATCGGGGTAGTTCCGTTAACGTGTTGACTTTTCAAACTTTTACATTTGTCGTGATTGAATAATTGAATTAAAATTGATACTGCAAATTGATACCGTGAACTACCATATTCCATCGCCAATAGATAAAAAAAAAGCATTTATATATACCACTGAACGTACGGCATTCAGCGAGAGTCTAACAAAATTAGTCTATACCTATCCGCTATGTTGCACGGTGGTGTTAAATATTCAATCTTACGTTCACGTTATGTCGTTATTAAAGATCATCAGTGACAATGTATTTCAAACTCGATATCGATTTCTAATTTTTAGACGTGGTTATGAATCAAATTTAAAATTTCCTCAAATTCTTCTTCAAATTTAAAATACTTATCTATTTTATATTCACATCAATCCTCGATGTGAATTATACGAAATTCGAATGTCAGTACACGGTTTAAAAAGAAATGTAAAACGGAAATAAAAAAATAAAAAATGTTGCAATAGTATTTATAATTACTTGTATAGTTTTGACAATATGTTTGCAAGAAAACATTAAGATCAATGAAAGGAAGTTTTGGACTAGAATCGCAGGCGTTGTGTCAAGATCCTACTACTACCAACCCTGATGGTCAATCTCTAACAAAGACAAACGAGCAAAAAGCTTAATCTAAACATCTACCACCCTTTACATTGATTCGTCGGTCGCTTATTTTTGCCGACATCAACAAATCCTCTTTCTCAAATAGTACGTCGGCCATTAACTCGACCATTTATCATCGGCCGATGTGGCGATCTGGCATCTCTTGGACCTTGGTAGCGCACCTGTTTCGAGAACTACGCTCGTGTAATCAATTAGAGGAACAGCTCTTTTCATGTAAACGCGTAAGATATCGGAACAAATTGCAAGATCCTGTTCCTACATAAGATAAAGTGCAAAAATGTATCTAAAATTATATACAATATTTATGAAAGGCGAGAAATCCTCGATGTACTTAAACACCATAATAAGATAAGGGTTAATCTCGATACGTGCAGACGGGGGCACACATTGCGCGAGAGGTCACGTATGAATGTCTCGCATTTTCCTCGTGTCTGATCCACTTGTCGAAATTCTCGCGAAAAGTCTCGCAACGCGATGCTAAAATCGTATATTGCGACAAGTGCGGAATATTGATCTCGTGAATATTTTAAGGCGTCGAATGTACACACGCGCGCGCGCGCCGCGCTACGAACGCGGAAACCGTTGTCACTGGAATCCCCATAGATTATTCTGCATTGTGGCAAATGCGAGTAGCGTCGCACGCATGTGCATATGTATAATGTATATACGTGACGAACGTTTACATGTTTTAGATTTACTAAACGCGATACTCTCGTGTTTAATTATGAAACGACGAGATGCTAAATTTACCTAGAAGAATAATAGTCGTATGCGTACGATAGCCGTACAATTCTTCGTTAATTTGCATGGTTCATTAGATGTTCAGTTTACATTTAGCAATTACGGTACGGTAATTAAAAAGTCATTTCTTATTCGAAGCCGCGCTTCAAAGAACGCTGTATGCTCTTCCGAAAGTTTTAAAGAAAGAGGAGGAAGAATCTTTTATTTCCTCGCAATTCACTCTTACAAAGTGGAGAATGGACTCATTTTTATATTAGATTTAAAACAGAATATACGTATTATATTCTGTAATGCGATATACAAGAGTTTGTAATAATATCATGAAAAATGTGTACATGCAGCGCTTTTTGAACGGACGTTTTATGTGTATTTAAATTTATGTGTTTAACTGACACGGCCGAGTATTTGATATTTAAAGTACATGGCATGCAATATGCACAAGTAGATTTTATAACATAAATTGATGATCTTTCATCTACCTTCTACACGGAAATAAAGGATTAGCTACTGTAGCAAATCTGTAAGTCGTAAAATATGGGATAACTAACATTTTTTGCAGCGAGAGCTATATAATTTAGCAATATAGTAGATAGCAAAATTTTTTTGCAATTATTACTAAATAGCAAAAGGTTCAACAAAACTTTAACAAAAGGTTTTGCTATTATTGCAAAATAGCTCTCGCTATAAAAAATGTTAGTTATCCCATATTTTACGATTAAATTTGCTATAGTAGCCATAATCCTTTTTTTTCGTGTACTTAAACATGTGTAGTCTAAACCTCTAAACAATATCTATATACCTTTTTTCTTACTCCGCGAATAAAAATTCGCACGTGAGTAAACGCGTGTTTGTCCTCGTGCTTAAACTTTTCGACGTCATGGCTCAAACGAGATATCAGCTAATTAAGTAATTCCGTAATATCGCAGCCTCCTTCTCAAAATGTAAGTGCAATGTTATTGCGCATCCGGTGGATTCCCTGGGATCCTCAATAGCATCGATCGCAGATCGTTGCATCCTCCGCGCTGATTCCGGAGCGAAATCCGTATTGAGCGCACTGGAGTATCCTGCCATCGTAGCTGCGATCCGTGCGAGCACTATAGCGACATATCCTTTAGAGATGAATCCGCCGTAACGTGTACCAAGAAGAACCACTGGGGGGGGGGGGTGTATGTGTGTATGTATGTGTACGTATGTGTAATCCCGCACACGGCGCCTCCAATTATACGTCGCACACACTTGGTATATGGGAGAATGCAGAGTACGGATGTCTCGCGTACGCGCGTCGCTTGCCTGTTTTCCTCGTCGAGATCACAAGCGGGCAGAGCCGACACAATTCCTAAAGACATATCCCCAATCCATTCGCGGAACCCGGACTACGACACCACCGTCGGGCCTCTTTTCCCACTCACACCATCATCATTCTACCGAACGCACCACTAGTGTGTCCGATGAGGGTGACGCACGAGGGCTGGTATTGTCAAGACGAGATCGAAGCACCCTCGGCCGCGAGTCCTCTCGGCGGCGCGCGTCCACCGAACGCGGTTGCTCGTCGGAGGTTGAAACGAGAATCTCCAGGTGCGAAACGCAGACGCGGAGAGGCGCGAGCGACGTTCCTTCCGCACGATCGAACTCCTCGTGTCCCCGGGTCCACTCGAGGAGACAGAGTGAGAGAGAGTGAGGGAGAGAAACGAGCGCGCGCATTTCGACGATGCTGACGACGTTGCTAACGACGTTCGTTTCGCAGGGTAAGGGTGGCTAAAGGGGTGACGAGACGAGACGAAACGAAACGAGACTATCGCGTCGCGGATATACGTGATGCCCATATCACACTAACGGCTCGCGGCCGCGACTGCGATTGCGATTTTGTCTCTTGACCAATGAGAAATGTCCGAATTGCCAGCAGCTTCTTTCTCATTGGTCAAGGGACGAAATCGCAATCGCAGTCGCGGCCGCGAGCTTCTAGTCTGATTTGGGCTTGATACGTCGTATCCAACCCGCACGGCAGACAGCACGGAACTACTGGCGGTCCCTACGCAAGCGTAATTCCATCCCCATCGCGCCGACGCCGCGACGGCCAGGTTACCCCCACGACGGCGTCGTTGCTACATGCGCCCCTTAACCCCTCTTCAATAATAGACACGCACCGAGGCCACCGAGAGCTATCCGGAGGGTGACACACGCTTACGCTTCTGGTGGGGGCTTTGCGTGGCGGCGGTACGACTCGGAGGGGATGCGAGATGAACTTGTCGCCTTGTCGGCGGTGGTGGAAGCCTAGGCAGCAGCAACGGCGGCGGTGGCGGCGGCGGCGGCGATGGTGGCAGTGGTGGTTAGCAATGCATGCGCACACCACGCGTCTGTCGCCTCCGACGGTGGATGCACCGCGCGGCCTCCTGAAAATCCACGACAAGTGCGTACGTACACTCGTATACGTGTACGTACGTACGCGAGCGACGCATACAAACGAAGGCCTC
>NW_027269924.1:0-522 GCF_030848805.1 Temnothorax longispinosus | reverse complement strand
CTCTACCGTAAGCGCCCTTCGTAACCCCTGTTTAGTTTCTTTTTTTTTTCTCTGTCCCTTGACCATGTTGTCAGCCCTTCGCCGTGAGTCCAGTAGCTTCGGTGTACTACTTCACAGCATAAAAAGGTGTGCGGAGCGCCACTTTTCTTGGTGCAAGGTCGTCAGCGGTTTGTCGGCTGGGTCTCGTGTTCTATTCCTAATCACGAGGCTGGCTGTGTGATCAGTCGTTCGTTGTCATCCACACACGAGAGGGCCGGAGCATAGGGAGGTATCAAACTGGAATGTGGGACTGCTCTCAGCCTTACTGCTTCACTAATAGGATACGACCATCACTACACCCGGCGATCGTGTGTGTGGTGGTTCTCCCTACAATTATTCCGTCAGTGTACTGTCGTGGGTACGGTATCACGGCATTCGTGTGGGTGTCCGGTGGGTTTGCATGCCAGGCATAGTCACAGAAAGACAAAGAAAACATATAAACAGGTGTTCCTAAGTCGGCGCTTACGGTTCGGAGCGACGCCC
>NW_027269923.1:0-523 GCF_030848805.1 Temnothorax longispinosus | reverse complement strand
TCTGCGGATCGACATCCACCACCCTGAGAGTGTTTAGGCGATTAGGTCGTCGCGTCGCGCGGGGTGCGTGTGTCTGCGGATCGACATCCACCACCCTGAGAGTGTTTAGGCGATTAGGTCGTCGCGTCGCGCGGGGTGCGTGTGTCTGCGGATCGACATCCACCACCCTGAGAGTGTTTAGGCGATTAGGTCGTCGCGTCGCGCGGGGTGAGTGTGTCTGCGGATCGACATCCACCACCCTGAGAGTGTTTAGGCGGTTAGGGCGTCGCGCGGGGTGCGTGTGTCTGCGGATCGACATCCACCACCCTGAGAGTGTTTAGGCGATTAGGTCGTCGCGTCGCGCGGGGTGCGTGTGTCTGCGGATCGACATCCACCACCCTGAGAGTGTTTAGGCGATTAGGTCGTCGCGTCGCGCGGGGTGAGTGTGTCTGCGGATCGACATCCACCACCCTGAGAGTGTTTAGGCGATTAGGTCGTCGCGTCGCGCGGGGTGCGTGTGTCTGCGGATCGACATCCACCACCC
>NW_027269921.1:0-525 GCF_030848805.1 Temnothorax longispinosus | reverse complement strand
AGAAAAAAAAATATACGGGATAAATTTTCACCATTTTAATCCAAACCTATAACCCACATTTTTTTCAAAAAACATCTAATAAAAATTATATCTCTCATACAACATCAAAACGTATTATTTATTAAAAAGATAGATACGTTTTTTAGATTTTTTTTTTGAAATTATCCCGATTGTAACATTTATTATTTCACTTTTTTCTTAACAAAAGAAATAAGGTAAATATTGTGTTAAGTTATATGTTATACCCCCACGAACTCCTTGTCGCTCGGGCCCCATTCTGCTTCGGCTGTGTTTTCTTTATCCTTCCCCCTTTCTCCTTTCCTCGCATCTCTCTTCCCCCAGCGCTTTTCCACATCTACTCTCCTCGTGCTGCGCCGCGCACGCCCTCATCAGCATACCTCCTTTCGTCCTTCTCCTTACGCTCGAACCCGTTATTACACTTGTTATTTACTTTACAATTTATTTTAACAAAGCAAGTTCGTCTCTGTTCCTATCAGCTGCCGGGCCCGTTTTACGCCTAATTTT
>NW_027269920.1:0-526 GCF_030848805.1 Temnothorax longispinosus | reverse complement strand
ATATCTTCTTCCTGCACCTGGGTCCCCACCGTGCCAGCGTTCTTCCTCCTTCATCATCACGCGTGCCTCGTGATCCAACTCACGACACAATTGCTGATCTATCACTACCGACTCACTTTTTGATGGTTGATTTTCTGACTCGCTCTGAATAGCGTGTCAAGCGGATAGTCGTCGTGTGACGAGCTGTCATGTGTAGCCTGCGTGTATACTTGTGAGTCGCGAAGCTAGGCGCACGTCCCACTTCGAAAGAATGTCCCGAGATCCTGGATTAATCGGTAAACGAAGTGGGTCATGTGTGCAACGGGGTCCTGCGGTGCCGGTAAAAGTCTACACCGGTGTTAAATGACGCTGCGTAAGTTGGACTCGAAGTAACGTTATTTATTCATACGATTAGTTTTTACATAACGTTCTCGTCAAGCCTCGCAACGCCGGGAAACGATTGTAAGTCGGCAGCGGACAAGATGAGGGGGACTGTCACACACAAACCGAATAAATAACGTTTACTTTCGCCATCAATAATTACTTA
>NW_027269919.1:0-526 GCF_030848805.1 Temnothorax longispinosus | reverse complement strand
TTCTCTTTTCTCGTAGGCACTTTGTTTTGAAACTGGAGGATAAGCTAGTAATATGGAATCCGTAACCTTTAGCATTCAATCTCTTAAATATTTTTTCATTCTCGCTACGTTGAAAATTAAAATCTCATAATCCTGGTTATAAAGGAATCTATGCTCCCATCCCCAGTGCATATCAATAAAGGGAGCAAATGGGCTAAATCCAGGGAGGGTGCTGGCAGTATCGTTTCGCTCGTCTTTTTTACCCCTGTAGGGGAACAATTAGACATCTGCGAGTCCGAAACACCGGTGTTCCGATCGCTATCAATTCTCCTTCTCTCGTTCCACACCAACAAACGTAGTAGGGCTTAGTAAATGCTCCTTATGATCTTCACGTTACTCGTCGTCACCTCTCATTCCTCCCCTTCTCTTTCGTCTCATATCTTCCTTCTTTATACACTATCGTTCTCTTTCCTTTTTTTCTCTCCTTTTTTGTTTCTCCTCCTGTCCGTAGCTTATTCTCTCCCAGGTGTTCAAAAGACAATAGGAG
>NW_027269918.1:0-527 GCF_030848805.1 Temnothorax longispinosus | reverse complement strand
AAGTAATTAAATACTTTTCTATTTGATTACTGATTAATTAAAGTAATTAAATACTTTTCTACTTGATTACTGATTAATTAAAGTAATTAAATATTTTTCTGTTTGATTACTGATTAATTAAAGTAATTAAATATTTTTCTCCTTGATTACTGATTAATTAAAGTAATTAAATACTTTTCTCCTTGATTACTGATTAATTAAAGTAATTAAATAATTTTCTTCTTGATTACCGATTAATCGAGTAATAAAAAAATTTTTTTTGTCGATTACTGATTAATTAATTAATCGAAAAATATTTTTTTCAGATAAATAATTAATTAAGTAATCAAGTAATATTAATTTATTCTTAATTTTTTGCCGATCTCTGCGTATAACGGGTTCCAAATATTCAATGACATCCCAGTAGAAATACAGAATATAACGGAAATAAAATGCTTTAAAACAAAGCTAGCAAAATACATAAAAGAGAGAGATAATAGGAGCAGATAAGTGCGTAAGTGGATAGGGAAAGATATTGCGATTAGTAA
>NW_027269917.1:0-529 GCF_030848805.1 Temnothorax longispinosus | reverse complement strand
TCGCGTCACAACAGACGGTTCGAGAGTTGGCGTCCGCCACGGTATCCCAGTGTCTTCTGCCCTCGAAGTATCCTGACGATACTTTAGTACTTTCCACCGAGAGGTCTGTGCATACAATACTCTCGTTTCCGTTTCACCGTCGCAGAGATAAGTGTTGTGTGAAGAATAACGTTCGAATATACGTGTGTTTCGATCGCGTGGTCGCGCTCTCGTCACGATCTCGTCACGCTCCCGTCACGTGATCTCAGTGTGCTACAAGCGCGCGTAAGGAAACGAATGATGAGTAAGGATATTCGATCCCGTTTGGAACGACTCTCGTTGGGAGAACTCCAGGAAGAAGCACGAATGTACGGCTTAATGCCATTAGAGGATCGGCAGCAATGCCTCCAGGCTGTAGTATCGCACCTAGAGAAGAATGGACCGCTTCGTGATTTCGAAAATCAAACGAATCAAACAGGATCCGCTTCTGCTGCGGCGGGGAATGCGGCGAAACCTTCCGATTTTTCACAATTCCGCTCCTTGATGTTGG
>NW_027269916.1:0-530 GCF_030848805.1 Temnothorax longispinosus | reverse complement strand
ACACCACCCACCCTGCGAGATTACGGGTGGATTAGGGCGTAGCGTCGCGCGGTGCGTGTGTCTGCGGATCGACACCCACCACCCTGCGAGTGTTAGGGCGATTAGGTCGTAGCGTCGCGCGGGTGCGTGTGTCTGCGGATCGACATCCACCACCCTGAGAGTGTTTAGGCGATTAGGTCGTCGCGTCGCGCGGGGTGAGTGTGTCTGCGGATCGACATCCACCACCCTGAGAGTGTTTAGGCGATTAGGTCGTCGTCGCGCGGGGTGCGTGTGTCTGCGGATCGACATCCACCACCCTGAGAGTGTTTAGGCGATTAGGTCGTCGCGTCGCGCGGGGTGAGTGTGTCTGCGGATCGACATCCACCACCCTGAGAGTGTTTAGGCGATTAGGTCGTCGCGCGGGGTGCGTGTGTCTGCGGATCGACATCCACCACCCTGAGAGTGTTTAGGCGATTAGGTCGTCGCGTCGCGCGGGGTGCGTGTGTCTGCGGATCGACATCCACCACCCTGAGAGTGTTTAGGCGATTAGG
>NW_027269915.1:0-531 GCF_030848805.1 Temnothorax longispinosus | reverse complement strand
AGTGTTTAGGCGATTAGGTCGTCGCGTCGCGCGGGGTGAGTGTGTCTGCGGATCGACATCCACCACCCTGAGAGTGTTTAGGCGATTAGGTCGTCGCGTCGCGCGGGGTGCGTGTGTCTGCGGATCGACATCCCCACCCTGAGAGTGTTTAGGCGATTAGGTCGTCGCGTCGCGCGGGGTGCGTGTGTCTGCGGATCGACATCCACCACCCTGAGAGTGTTTAGGCGATTAGGTCGTCGCGTCGCGCGGGGTGAGTGTGTCTGCGGATCGACATCCACCACCCTGAGAGTGTTTAGGCGGTTAGGTCGTCGCGTCGCGCGGGGTGCGTGTGTCTGCGGATCGACATCCACCACCCTGAGAGTGTTTAGGCGATTAGGTCGTCGCGTCGCGCGGGGTGCGTGTGTCTGCGGATCGACATCCACCACCCTGAGAGTGTTTAGGCGATTAGGTCGTCGCGTCGCGCGGGGTGAGTGTGTCTGCGGATCGACATCCACCACCCTGAGAGTGTTTAGGCGATTAGGTCGTCGCGTC
>NW_027269914.1:0-14544 GCF_030848805.1 Temnothorax longispinosus | reverse complement strand
TAAATCTTTTAATAGAAGACTATATTACGAATTTAATTGTAAATCAATTTTAACATAATTAACACTTTAAATAAGAGCATAAAAATACTTGTCTGGAAAAAGAAATGCAAGAAATTTCGTCAATAAATGTACACAAAATTCACGATCAGTCGTGAACACTATCGGAGTCGGAAACTCTATGACAGTTCTTATTTAGAGAGATCGATTCTCAAGCGGTCAAGCGATTGAACCTCGGGCGATGATTTCAAGGAGAAACGTTGTTGTCGCGTCCGATGGAATTGCGCTCGTGTTCGAGTTCTTTTCTGATCGATTTTACTAGCAGAATATTCTTAAATTGTTTAGTACGGTTTATTCCTTTCCGCGATTATCCTTGAAAAACATTCTGTTCATCATTGATTGATACTATTTGTAGTTCAAGCTCTGATTAATTAGAACTGGAGACATTTCTAGAATCACGTACGTACACAAAGATGGTATGTGTAATTAAATTTTTTAATAACAAAATCGAATAACATTATTGGATAGTTTGGTTAGCAAACTTTTTATTAGAAAGACAAATAAAGTTCATGATCAGTCGTGATTATAATTAATATAATATAATACACTTAATTTTAATTTTTGCTTAATTATTTAAAATCTGGAAAATAGAGTAATAAACAAACTTCTCTATTAAAAATTGATATATTAACTACTGATAAATAAAATATTATTAATACTGCCATAAAAAAATACATGCACATATAATCATTTGTTAATATAATAATAACACTTTATTATTTTATATTAAAATGCACAAATTAATAAAATATATTGCAAGTAGTCAAAAGAATTAATTATGTAGTTTTATTTTAATGACACATTGTTTTAAGCGATACTTTGCAGAAGTTATTAATCTTTTAGTAACATAAATTAAATCAAAAAGTGATTGCTGTTTAAAAAGACGCGTTCAAAGTGCTGATATTAAAAGATGTAAAGAGTATTAAGAATTTAAAAGTGACAGCGGGATTTGAAAGTTATAACAATTGTAAGAATAGCATAAATTTTGTAATTAAATTATAATTTAAATGTTATTATAATTTAAATTGTTTGTAATTTAATTATTATATATTTTATATATAACGTAGTAAAATCAATTATTTTATTTGGTTTAATTTTATATTAATTAATGCAAATTTAGCGTTTTTTGTATTTAATTGCTTGTAAGAAAGAAAACTTTTTAAGCGGGACTTTAAAATATATTCAGTTTACGCGTATACATTTTTATATACATATATAGATTACCTTAAAAAAATATATTCTATTTTAATATGTATTTTAATATGTATCAAATGTATAATAAGAACAAACGAAAATATGTTATAATGTTGTAGCTTATACTGAATAATCTTTTGCTTGAAGAAATATGTTTCGCAATCGTACCGTTGCGTTGATAACCGAGATATTTGGTCGACAAAATCTGTTAAATTTGAAGTTAAGATACTGTCAGAAAAAATATCTTTTATTAACGTCACATATTCAGCTGGGAATTTCTGTGTAGAATGAAAAAGAAACTTCATAGAATTTTCATTGAGCCGTGAGGCGTACGTGCGTAAAGAATGTAAATTACAATACGTCAGGCATAACTTCTTTTAAGTTTTCCGTTTTTTTTCTTAGACCAACAACGGAGAAATCTCCATGTCTGCGAGTACATTATATATGCGGCTGATAGGTCACCATCGCAAAAGTTATATTTTATGAGTATCATTCAACCTTTAACCACGAAAGTTTGAACGATTCTATCGGTTTTTACTATTATTTTACATTTTCACGATCAATCGCAAGGGCAAATATGTATTTTACCTAACTTATTTTTAAAATGTAGTAGGTATATTAAGTAATAAGTTTAAATCTTTTAGTAACTTTATTAAAATAATAAAATTGAGTATTCAAAAGACACTTATACAATGTTATTTTTAGTTTAGATTTGAAAATTTATTGATATTATTAATTACATTAAATTAGATTTGATTAAATTACATTGAAACTAATAACATAAAATCTGTCTGAATATCACCAAACTATTAATTTGCGCTACTTTAATTAGAGATTTATTAGATATGTTTTTGAAAAATATAATATGATTAATTATAATCAAAATTTAAATTAAACGCCGAATTATGTAGTCTATTAAATTTATTGGTCATTAAGTTACTTAAAAATAAATATATCTTTTACCATTTAATAATACACGATTTTATACGTATGTGGCTGTCGTCTCAATTTGAATTTTAACGAATTTAACTGTAGTTCTTTTCCCAGTAAACACAATGCAACATGTAACGTACAGGTTAGTTGTAATTTCTTACTCAACAATATAACACACGTGTTATATTGCATTTATATTGTTGAGTAGGAAATTACAACTATCCTGTACGTTACATGTTGCATTGTGTTTGGTGAGTCGGTACAAAGAATTGTAGTACCTATGACGAACAAAGCTTTTGTCAGGTTTTTAATAATTCTCTAGGAAGACAATGTAGGCGATGACATTTTCGTTAACGTGATGCGGAATTTAATCATGCATTGGAATTGATATGCCCTATTATAAATAAGGCATTGTGAGAAGATACACTATTTTGTCCTGTCGACCTTCCGACACATTATCACAATTCGATATCGGATTAAAGTTCAAACCAGACTATATGGCGGCAAAATAGATTGCACTTTGATCGTACATTTTCTATGAGGCTTAAGATAAGTTATATCGTTCAACTCGTGTTTGTATTTTAATGTTACTTTCGAATATCGTAATTTATACGATAATTTAATGAAAGATATGGAAAATAAATATAAATGCATATTAAAAATATGCAACATATAAATATAGATATTTTTATTAAGTAGATATTTTTATTAAAATAATATATAAAAATAATATATGTAAATAAAAATAAGATAATTTAAAAAATTCTTGAAAGATAAAACAAAGAATAAAATTTTGAGCATAAGAAAAATAGTAAAAGATGCTTAACTAAAATTTTAGAATATATTTATGTTAATAAGTAAACAAATATTAATATTTACTATATTATTTATCGTACGTGATATACATATATACAATAAACATGTGTATAATAAAAGTAATCTTGACTAATTTTTGTCGTATTGTATTTTATTTTTCAATATTAACGCGTATCGTTTGTTGCATCATATAAAAAATATAGAAATTATAATTAACGTAATAAACATGGATTAATGTAAAACTACTGGATAAAAAAGGGAGGGAAAAAAGAATGAAAGAGAGTGAAGTGAGAAGAAAGAAAGAGAAAAATATGATTGAGATATGTAGTTACCAATCGATAACCAGTACAAGTCTAGGGCGCGGTTGTGCGAGCAATTAATTAAATTTTATAGTACTAATAATTATACTTATACTTGATTGCCATTTTCAAAATTAGTTTTGATCCCTACTTGGTTGTAAGATTCTTTTTAATTGATGGTCTTTGGCGAACTGTGATTGAGACATTTTTATTTATTTACTTAATGTGTGTTTTATTATTAACTAGATTTTTCGCCCGCGCTTCGCGCGGGCTCAAAATCTATTCCCCTTTTCCCAAACTCACTCATTAATTAGGAGCACCTTTGATATTCTTTCTCCTCAAACTCTAACCTACATCCTCCAAAAATTAAAAAAATTTTGACTCCTATTTCATATATAATTCTTTAAGATTTGGTTAATTAATTCCCGAAAAATTGGAAAAATTTTGTAACCGGTTCCCAAATAAATCGGTAACAAAAAATTATACACTTTATAACAAACCCCAGGAAATTCTACCTTTATCTATATATATAAGTACCGGACGTCTGTCTGTCTGTCTGTCTGTCTGCATTTTATAGCAATCCCGGGGAAATTCTACCTTTATTTCATATGTAATTCTTTAAGATTCAATTATTTTCCGAGAAATTGGAAAAATTTTGTAACCGATTTCCAAAAAGATCGGTAACAAAAAATAATACACTTTATATCACTCCCCAGAAAATTCTACCTCTATTTCATATACAATTGTTTGAGATTCGGTCATTAATTTCCGAAAAATTGGAAAATTTTCTGATACCAATTTCCCTAAAAATCGGTAACGAAAAATTATACACTTTATGGCAATCCCCGGGAAATTCTACCCCTACTTCATACACAATTTTTTTAGATTCGGTCAATTATTTCCCTAAAAATTGAAATAATTTTGTAACCGGCTTTCAAAAGATCGGTAACGAAAAATTATACACTTTATAGCACTCCCCGGAAAATTCTTACCCCTGTTTCATATATAATTCTTTTAAATTCAGTCAATTATTTCCTGAAAAATTAGAAGAATTAAAAAAATCGGTTTCCAGAAAATCGGTAGCAAAAAAATGGCCACAACATTTTCATCCCCGGGAAATTTTACCCGTTTCATATTATTTTGGTAAAAATTCGGTCCACTAACGAATGAGTAGTTCGCGTACAGACAGACAGATAGACAAACAGACAGACAGACGTGACTTATATATATGATTTGTTAGCTACGGTAAAAAATGATGCTCGTATTATAGTATATCAAACACATTAATCATTATTAGAATTTCCCTGGGAGTGCCATAAAGTGTATAGTTTTTCGTTACCGATTTATTTGTTTAGCTACGGTAAAAAATGATGCTCGTATTATAAGTATATCAAACACATTATCATTATTAGAATTTCCCGGGGAGTGCCATAAAGTGTATATTTTTTCGTTACCAATTTTTTGGAAACCGGTTTCATAAAAATCGGTTATGAAAACTACTATAATATAAAACCCAACTGTATACACATAAAATACATATAGATAAAGAATAATATTGAAAAAAAAAGAATAATATTGAAAAAAAATTAAAAATTATATAATTTTTTAAGATTCGGTCAATTAATTTCCGAAAAATTGGAAAAATTTTGTAACCGATTTCCAAAAAGATCGGTAACGAAAAATTATACACTTTATAGCACTCCCCGGAAAATTCTACCTCTGTTTCATATATAATTCTTTTAAATTCGGTCGATTATTTCCCGAAAAATTAGAAAAATTAGAAAAAAATCGGTTTCCAGAAAATCGGTAACGAAAAACTATATACTTTATGGCACTCCCCGGGAAATTCTACCCCTATTTCATGTACTCGTGGTAAAAATTTGGACAAAAAAATTAAAAAAATAAAAAAAATCGGTTTCCAGAAAATCGGTAACGAAAAACTATACACTTTATGGCACTCCCCGGGAAATTCTACCCCTATTTCATGTACCCTTGATAAAAATTCGATCCACTAACGATTGAGTAGTTCGCGGACAGACGGACGGACGGACGGACGGACGGACGGACGGACAGACAAACAGTCGCGTTTTATTATTAATTAATTAATTGTTTTACTTCTAGAAATAAGCTTTGTTATTAACAACAAGCAGAACTAGAATGGTTTGACAAAATTATTCAGCAATTCTTGACATAAAGATATCTCATAGATCTATTTGATTAATTAAATAAATTAGTGCATTGTTCTTATTAAATTTAATTTATTAGCTTTTCCCAAGAGAAATTAAAGTTACAAGGTAGAAGATGACTTCATAAGTAGATGCTACATGATAATTCGCAGGATGTGATAATCATTATTAAATAAAAAATTTATTTTAATATTTTATTATAGCGCTAACACATATTACATGAAATTAAAGAGGTTTCTTAAATCAAAATAACTTTTTAACTGATTTATTGAATTTTTAGATTTTTAATAATATAATTTTGAAATAAAATCTCCTATTCTTTCTCTTTGAAAAATATTCAAGATTATAATCGATAATATTTAACCGACATTTCAAAGAACATTTAGATTACTATTAATTTTACTTAAAATTTAACAAAAATTTCAATGCTAATTATGCTTCTCTAACATTAATGTTCAATATTACTTAAAAACAAAAAATTTTAATAAACTAATTAATTGCTCTTTAATTATTCTTATAAAGTGTTGATTAAGTTAATTAAGTGTTATTGATTCAATACTAAATTAATATGCAAAATTATGTATGTAAAATATGTAAAAATGTTATGTTATAAAATTATATATATAGGTACTTTTTTACTATAATTTATTTGGTGGTTGTTAATAAAAAATATTATAAAGTTTGAGTTTTTATTAGTTTATTTTTGCAAGAAGGAAAATATAAAGTTTTTATAAGCTGTGTGCAGTGATAATCAAGTGACGTTAAATGAGTGTTTGACGCATACTTTACAGTTTACAGTGACGTATTTCAGCATTCCCTTTTAAAATTCTTGATGGGAAATAGAGGGCTACGCAAAATCGTTCATTAAATAACTGTGAGAGAAGATACTTGCAAAATGAATGAACCTGATCCTTGTTTACCTCTCATCTTGCCACCGAGATATCGACTTCGCGATCTAATCTTAGGCGATTATGCTTTCAACGACGATGGCGAACGGTAAGTGAATGATTGTAGATGTTACATAGTTTGCATAATCCACAAATTCTCTAAAAAATTTATGTTTTTGACAGAATATATCCTTATCTCTTTTTTTACAAATAAAATAAAATGTAATAGTTTTCTTTCCTCATTTATCCTTTTAAACGTACTTATCATTATTTCCAAAGAAAAAGCTTTTACAATTTAATTAATTTTTTTTTTAATTAACGTCTGTAATTAGATTACATAACATGATTTTAATAACGATAATATTTATAACAGCAATTTATAACAGCGTGTATAAATTGCGTAAGATAAGTAAAATTTTTAACATCTTGAATTATTTTAGTTTACGATATCACGTCATGAGAAATTTATTTCTGATGTTATAAATTTTAGAACATTTTTTTAGACATTAGACATTGAAGCATACGTAACTTCTTGTATAAATATATTTCTCTTGCGACATTTAGCATAAAAGTATGTACGTATGTAAGTATAATATTAAAAGTTTATCTTTTTCTTTGCAATAATTAACATAATAGATTTTAAAATTTGCTATGCAACAGATATACATTAACAATATATGAAAATATTATTACAGATCCAATATATAAAAAAAAGATAGTTATATAGAATTAATTAATTTTAATTATTTAATGCAAACACATCTCTCTAAATCTGAATCAGTAAAAAGTCACTGAAGTGGCATACTTTACACTGATATCAGTGAATAGTCACTGAACACATCAGTGATTATTCACTGATATGAATGTAAAGTATGCCACTGCAGTGACTTTTCACTGATTCAGATTTAGAGAGTATTATGGCATATTATTGCTAATACGGTTAAAATTATTTAAAGTAAATAAAGTAAATATAGTAGGAAAAACACATTTAAACTTATTGAAAGTATATCAATCTTAAAACAATAAAGAAATAAAAGTATAGTAAATTTAATTTAATTTTTAATTAAAAAATTAAAAATATCTGTAACATGTGTTAAGAAATACTGATACATTTATTGATGTAATCCGTGCTAAATCAACTGAACGGGGATAGTTTCGCCCCGGAGGCAAGATTTGCGATATTGTTACTCGAAGGACCAGAGGGGGGTTGTTGATTTCCCCTCACGACTATCAAATGTTTAACGCAGAATAAGGCGTATTATTATATATATATATATATATATATATATATATATATATATATATATATATATAAGGCAGAAGCGCATGCAGCAAAATATTAAAGCGAAGCGACTCACCGTGTCGGCCGTCGTCCCCGTGATTCCGCCAGGCCTCGTCCTGTCCTCTGAACTCTGGCCGCTCCGTGGGTCTCGTCTCGTTCGGCATGCGACGGCAAAGCCCGTGCAAGCAAGCAAGCGGTGGAGAGCAAGCAATAGAGCAGGCAGGAAAGAAAGCAGTAGGAGACGTGCGCACTCCCGGTTGAGCGAGGCGGCAAAGCGATTCCGTGGTTCGTTCTGCCCGGCGAATGTGTGCCGTAAGACGGCTCCCAAAATATGTGTTTGCCGTAAAACACATATTTGGAACATGTCGCTGCGGGCGAGTAGTTGTTCCCTTTTCGGGGGGGGGGGGTCGATGCCGTCGGCGGATGGGCGATGGCAGCATCGACAGGTGAGTCGCATGATTAGACTGCTCGCGATCCGCCGACGTTTCGCGCGAGAATTACAAATGACTTATGCAACTAAGTATGAATTATATACGACTACATGAACATAAAGTGACTATACTAACGACTACACTATATACTATATACAAGGCGATACGCCGAACATCAACGATGCAATAAAAAAATCTCTCTCTTTCCCTCCCTCCCTCCCTCCCTCTCTCTCTCCCTCTTTCTCTCCGCCCTCTCTCTCATAATTTAATAAAATAATAAAAAATTTATGGTCATATAATAAAAAATTTATTTCTGTAATGATCTTTTCTAAATATCTTTGATTATAAGTCGAGATTACCACATCAATATTGATTTCTAATAAATATTAAAATCTATAAGTTTTAGCCAGTAGAAATATCAGAGACATTTTTGATATTATAAAATAAAATGTATAAAACGTCAACTGAAATAAAGCAAAAATTACATTAATTTATTTAAATTTAGTAAGTTTTATCATATACATGCATATATGCGGTAATATCAGAAAAATGTAAAAATTGATCGCGCGGAGATGCTTTTTTACGAAATTGATGGTGAAATTTAATAATTTTTATTGACTAGGTGTCCCTAGTTGTCTCACACATATTTTTCTGTTTATACACTTTATGTAGTGATATACATAAATTGTTGATAAAAAAATGTAGTGCAGATATCTCAAAAAGTGGAGAAACTCCGACTCTAATATTATTTAAAAATCGCTTTTGTATTCGATTCTTCGTATTTCGTATTGAAATATGAGATTATCTTATTTCTGTGGTTTTAATGAAACGTTGTGTTTTCAAGAAAATTTAAATAACGACATTTGAATAATGCGAAAATCTTAAAACTAAAAAATTTTCTACAATTTTTCTAGTGTGTGTGTCAATTGTATATCAAAAAATATTCTGCTTTCTTTTTTTTCATTGAACCTTTTCAGTGAAAATAACTGTGTGATGTTAACAGTTTACTCATCATGAGACAAACGACAAGGGAAATCGATAAGAAAAAATATGTAGTGAAGGTAATACGTGTATCTTCGACCGATCATATGCTATAGCGAATGCATCTTTCATAGCAAATGTAAAACGTCGTTTTATCGCATTGTAAATAAAATTACACTAGCACTAGGTTTTCTTTGAAATTGTGTGTTAATTAAATATTATACACATATAATCTATATCTATAAAGGAAGATGTCCTGACTGACTGACTGACTGACTGACTGACTGACTGACTGACTCATCAACGCCCAGGCCAAACCCTGAACCTAGAGACTTGAAATTTGGAGGGTGTATTCCTCTCATGACGTAAGTATCCACTAAGAAGGATTTTTAGAAATTCCACCTCTAAGGGGGTGAAAAGGGGTAAAATGTGTTTTTTTCACGATTATTCTGACTGACTGACTGACTGACTGACTCATCAACGTCCAGCCCAAACCCCTGAACCGATTTTTACCAAAAGTATATGAAATAGGGGTAGAATTTTCCGGGGGTTGCCACTATGTGTATAGTTTTTTGTTACCGATTTTCTGGAAACCGATTTTTTTAATTTTTCCTATTTTTCGAAAAATAATTGATCAAATCTCAACAAATTAGATCAAACAGGGTAAATTTTCCGAGGAGTACTAAGTGTATAATTTTTGTTACCGATCTTTTGGAAGCCGGTATCGAATTTTTTCAAATAATTTTTACCAAAGTATATGAAATAGGGGTAAATTTTCCGGGAGTGCCACTATGTGTATAGTTTTTGTTACCGATTTTCTGGAAACCGTTTTTTTTTAATTTTTCCTTTTTCGAAAAATAATTGATCAAATCTCACAAATTATAGATCAAACAGGGTAAATTTTCCGAGAGTACTAAGTGTATAATTTTTTGTTACCGATCTTTTGGAAGCCGGTATCGAATTTTTTTCAAATAATTTTTACCAAAAGTATATGAAATAGGGGTAGAATTTTCCGGGGAGTGCCCCTAGGTGTATAGTTTTTTGTTACCGATTTTCTGGAAACCGGTTTTTTCTATTTTTTTCTAATTTTCGGGAAATAATTATACCGAATTTTAAAGAATTGTAGCCGGTAATCGAATTTTTTCAATTTTTCGGGAATTAATTGACCGAATCTGAAAGAATGTATATGAAGTAGGGTAGAATGTTACGACGGCGAGCGCCATAATGTGTACAGTTTTGTTACCGATCTTTTTGTAAACCGGTTTTTTTTAATTCTTTCCATTTTTCGGGAAATAATTGATAAATGTCCAAGAATTATATGTAGATGATAGGGTAGAATTTCCCGGGGAGTGCTATAAAGTGTACTATTTTTTATTATCGATTTTTTTAAAAACCGGTTCCGATGACCGAATCTCAAAGAATTGTACATAAAGTAGGGTTGAATTTCCTGGGGAGTGCTATCAAGTATATAATTTTTTGTTATTAATCTTTTTGGAAAGCGGTATCAGAAGGTTTGACTAATTTTCCGGGAAATAATTAATCGAATTTTAAAGAATTGTATTTAGAGAGAGAGAGAGAGAGAGAGAGAGAGAGAAGGAGAGAGAGAAGAGAGAAGAGAATAGAGTAGAGAGAGAGAGAGAGATATCCGAGCGAGCGAGGAAGAAGAGAGAGATAATCATGAGCAGAGATCGAGGCCGATCAGAGAGAGCTCCTCGATAGATCCTCTCTTCTAGCTCGAGATATAGACATAAGAGCGCGAGACTCTCTCTCGCTCTCGATCACTCTCGCTCTCTCCTTCTCTCTCGCGTCTCTTCTCTTCGCTCTCTATCTTCGTCTCTCTCTCATCTCTCTCTCTCTATCTACTTCCGCTCTCTCTCTCTATCTTCGCCTCTCTATCTCTCTCTCGCTCTCGCTCTCTTTCTCTCTAGAGCTGACTCTCGATCTCTCTCGTATCGCGATTAGAGATTAATAGCTATATTTCTTATGCTCCAAGATAAGCCTCTTAAGCGCAACAGCCATAAACATATAATCAATACAGGACTAAAAACAAATTACTGTGTGTGCGGCTATTACACGCGCGTTCGCAAGCATTAACGATTTAAAAGACTAGAGTCTTGCTTAATAAGTATTATATAATTTGGTGTTTAATAATTAAACGCTCGAATTCCGACGCCCGATAGCGGAAAAAAAAAGACCGCTTCCAAAGTTTATGGCCGCTCTATACTAAACGACCGGCTAATGAAACTCCGTACCCACAGAGCAAAGCGAGACGTCACCCAGAGCTGTCGAGTACTCAGTGAGTCTGTTCATCTATATCACATTTATTATACAGACACAGGGAATATATATATATATATATATATATATATATAATATATATATATATGTGTACAATATAAATGTATATATTATATATACATATTATACATTTATACATAATTGTTAAATAATTGCATTCGGATTTTAAATTAAATTTCAGCGAGTCCTATTTATCTCGTTATACTATTCTTATTGCTTATGATTAGTTCACTTTCATAACACGAAAGAAAATAAATAAACAAGTCTGTCTCAATGTCAGTTCTCTCGAGTCAATCAGTAACAAAACTATTTTATTTTTAAACTTGCAAATGTTTGAATACATTAATTATCTTGAACGTCGATACATTTATTTATCCGTTTCTTAATGTTATCTTGAACGCAGACATTTCGGAGGTGATACATCAAAATGCATCAATAATCCGTCTTCTCATATTCTTGGATGTCATTGGTGAGCGAAAACTTTTACTTTGACATGTCCTCAGAAAAAACAAGTATTTCTTCGCCTTGGCAAACCACCATAAATACACTCAAATAATACCATAGGCAATCAAGATCCAGTCCTAACTGATTACAGCATTTCCTTTGTAATCTGATTGTGTAGCATAGTCATGTATTTTTACTTATCAATGTTCTTCTTTTAATTTAAAAATATCACGCTTAAATAATTTTGACAAAAACGAAAATTTTTACCATGTAAAAAAATATGAATTTATTTTGCAATTGACAATAACTTAGGGAACATAGTATCTGATGTATATTTAAATACACTAAAATATTTTATATTTTATTAAAGTTAATTTAATTTAATTAAATATTATTTTATTAAAATTGCTGTATGCGCGCGCGTACTAGTATGAAACTAACAAACATGGATATAACATTATTGCTGGTTTAATTTTCTCGGAGTAAAACCGATTCTACAAAATATCTTTTAAATATTAAATCTGGCACATAATGTAAATTTTTACAAAACAAAAACAATATTTTTGATATGAATAATATTTATCAATAACAGCATTAAATTAAATTAATTGTTACGTTATATCTGGACTTTATATTTATGGTTCTGATTTACGTGGTAAAAATTATAATTCGATTTATGCACAACGGAATGAATTTCCGGAATGAATTCCGGCAGATTTAATTCCACTGTAACTTTAGGTAGTTTTTAAAAAGTAAGTAACTGTAAGTTGAATTTTGTATTTCTATATATAATTTTATTTATTTGTTTATTTTCTAGAAATTATATGATTATAAAATCTTTTATGACCTGATTCAACGTCGACTCTTCTTTTTTCTTTTTATCGGTATAACCTTATTTTATTTTTGCGCAATGTGCAAATTACATTCTAATTAGATCTTATTACAAATCTGATACGATGCCGTTTATTAAATTAAACATAATTAATGTTTAATGAATATGTAATGGAATGAAAAAGTAAAAGAACGCATCTGTTTCTTAGTGAATCAATATCACATCTATAAAACTGCTAGACCCGTTATGGTTATACACGTCGGAGATACGTATCTAACACAATCAACCATATTATAAAATGCTTTTAACCAGGGACACGCGAAGATACGTAACTTATGCAATAGATCGAGTGTTATAGTGTATAACCTTTTATGTAAATTTTTTATCGTGCTTTTTTTAGAAAACTGGAATCTGCAACTGAATAGTTTTAGTCAATATCTATAAATAGCCACAAAATCTATAATAATAGAAAGAAACGTTTACCCTTTCTATAAAAAACATTGGTATACATAAGAATTATGTGCCATTATTTTCTATTTCTACAGAGTTAAAATGCAGTGATTGACGAATAACGTATCATTTATTATTGTGTATTATTATCATATAAAAAAATATTTTTTTTCTTTTTTACTTGTAAAACTATGTAAAAACTTACAAGTAACGTTACAATTTACAGTTGTATGTTTTCTATCAAGGGGACTATATTATTTGGCAAAAGTATTTTTTTATTTCTGTGATAAAATGTTATTTTTATCTAATAATAGTTTTGGCAAAAATATATTTGTTTTAGCAAATATTTGGTTAAAACCAGAAACAATATTAGATTACTAAATTTATTTAACGCAAAAAGCGTAAAGTGTTCTCTAAAATCACGTATAATCTCCATATTGCTTATTTATACGATACAATTCGGTATTACAAGCATGCAGGTATTAATCAGATAGATAAAGAACTATTTATACGATGAATGGACCGATTGCATACTTTTGCAGTAGATTCGCATAAGTATCTTGCATAGGCATTTACCAAAAGATCAAATTTCGAGTATTTATTACCACGCGTATATGGCATTACTCTTTTTTATAATTTACATTTATGCCGCGTTTTGACAGAAATATCAAGTAGAATCTCGGATGGTTTGACCTTCTTTTGGGAGATAGTATTTTCTCCCGTCGAAAACACGAGAGTACAAGACGTAGTTTCCTCTCTTGGTTTTAGAGATTGAGTTTATGTTGCAGTTATGATTAGAAATATTTATGATATCAAATACTACGACGTAGTTTGCTATGACTTTATATGATACGACTCAGTGTAGAAAATTGCTTCGCCGTTATTGTGATATGTTTTGCGGAGAACAATATTAAATTTCTTTGCAAACGGCTTTGTTTAATTAAAGATATTTTATAAAATTGTATTAATTTTTAATTGCTTATTAAAGTATTTCTTTAGTATTTAGATTAAAATTGACTAATGAATTATATCTCATTGTCAGAGAGGATTTATCTTTATATATATGTATCACACAAACACACAATAATGTATGATATACGTGGTCTGTTTAAAAAGTAATAAGACTGAATTTTTTTCTCAACAACTAGTAACACTGTAAAAACGAAACTGCAGTAGATCGAGAGCTACATTCATACTCTACCTTCAGGTAAAATTTCAATTTGACAGCATTAATACATGATTCTACAATCATTTGTATAACCGTATGTTTGGGTGACGCGTCACGGAAAATGGAACATAAGAAAATCGACCAGCGTTTAGGTAGAGTGTGAATGTAAGGGTGCGGTCACATGGACTGATATTTTCCGGTAACGCGTATCGTGTAACCAATCAGAGACGTCCGCGTTTTCTGTTACGCCTGTTTTAAAAAGTTGCGTATTACTGAAAAAACAATT
>NW_027269913.1:0-492 GCF_030848805.1 Temnothorax longispinosus | reverse complement strand
TGGATGTCGCCTAACGCGACCTCTCGGGTGGGGGATGGTCATCCCTCGAGGACACACTCACCCTGGCGCGCGACGCGACGACCTAATCGCCCAAACACTCTCAGGGTTGTGGATGTCGATCCGCAGACACACGACACCCCGCGCGACGCGACGACCTAATTGCCTAAACACTCTCAGGGTGGTGGTATGTCGATCCGCAGACACACGCACCCCGCGCGACGCGACGACCTACGCCTAAACACTCTCAGGGTGGTGGATGTCGATCCGCAGACACACTCACCCCGCGCGACGCGACGACCTAATCGCCTACCACTCTCAGGGTGGTGGATGTCGATCCGCAGACACACGCACCCCGC
Source organism: Temnothorax longispinosus (assembly GCF_030848805.1). Classification (NCBI taxonomy): domain Eukaryota; kingdom Metazoa; phylum Arthropoda; class Insecta; order Hymenoptera; family Formicidae; genus Temnothorax; species Temnothorax longispinosus. The sequence goes on along the minus strand of NW_027269913.1, from coordinate 136 downwards.
GCGACGCGACGACCTAATCGCCTAAACCCTCTCAGGGTGGTGGATGTCGATCCGCAGACACACGCACCCCGCGCGACGACCTAATCGCCTAAACACTCTCAGGGTGGTGGATGTCGATCCGCAGACACACTCACCC
>NW_027269912.1:0-529 GCF_030848805.1 Temnothorax longispinosus | reverse complement strand
ATATATATGTAGGTCTAGAGGTATGTTCCGGGACTGTTTACGTTTTTTGAAATGTACAGTCCTGGAATATAACGCATATATATGTAATCAGATTCAAAAAATTGTCCCGAAACGTGCCGTAGGACATGAATTTTTTCCAGGACAGTCCTGGAAACTGCCAAATGTCCTGGAATATACCGATGTAAAAAAATAAAAGTCCCGGAACATACTTCCGGACCTACATATATATATATATATATATAGTATCTTATTACGTATTACGTATTACAAGTGTTACTTTGACATAATAAATTAAGTATATAATGTAATAAAACCCATTTATTATCAATATGTAAATTTTCTTTGTTTGATGTTATTTTATTTATGTTTTATCATTTTATCGATTTTATATAAGTATAAAAAATTATTAAAAAATAACATATTTTTATTTATTTAAAATTATTTATAAATAATATATTATTACTGATGATTATAAACATTACTTGCATTAATTAATATAAAGTTCGTAAGCTATCGAGATAGACTGACT
>NW_027269910.1:0-535 GCF_030848805.1 Temnothorax longispinosus | reverse complement strand
CGTTAATTACAACCTAAAAATTCAAATGCTATGATTGGTTGGCAATAGGAAATAGCACAGAATTTCCAACGTGACGGAAACTCTGTGTCTATTGCCTGTGTCACTGTTTATTCTGCATTTATACATGATTTCTGATTTCTATTCCCTGTTCCTATTGCCTGTTGCCTGGCATTGTGCAAGGGGCTTGACAGAGGAGGGGCTTGCGCGACCACCACATCCCCTCCATCTGAGTAGTTCGGACACGAACCATAGCACGGATACGAACCCATGTATCGTTACCCGAGTTCTCTCTGATCGTTACCGAGCGTAACGCCGTAGTTGACGTCCACTTTCTCAGAGGGCAGATTAGGACAGGCGTCCCTCGAAGCGGGATGGCCGCTCTCAGTTTCTCTCTGCTCTGATCGTACCGAGAGCGTAACTCCGTAGTTGACGTCCCCACTTTCTCAGAGGGCAAGATTAGGACAGACATCCCCCGAAGCTGGATGGGGCCGCTCTCAGGTTTCTCTCTGGTTGCAACCTTTCCGTGAACGACTGG
>NW_027269908.1:0-535 GCF_030848805.1 Temnothorax longispinosus | reverse complement strand
TAAAGTTGTCTTTTATTGAAAGTCGTAATAATCATTCCCGCCTCCTCCGTGGAATAAAAGATCCCTTGTGTCCCGCCGTAAACGGAGGGCACAACATTCGTATACACGCGTTTACCGAATTCTTTACGCATTTGTTTTCAGCAACTGTGTAATTCTGTTTCACGTTACTTTTGAGTTTTGCCGTTAACGGACGTTATGCACTTTACCTACTACAAGCTTGTTTGTGACTGTCGTGCAATTAACGTATGCAGTGGATCTCGAACAAAGCTAATTAAATGCGCTTTTTCCATTCTCTTTGTCGCATTCTCGATTACTGAGTTCGAATTACCTCGTCGCCAATTGTCATGTCTTGCGAGGTGGTCGGGGTCATATAACAAAACTATATAAGGAAGTATATGATGATTTATTATTGTTATGAACAGTTTATTCTATTCGGATTACAATATACAATGGTAGACTGCGTATAATAAAAACTTCGTAATACGTGCGCACGTTACAATGTCTGTTTCGAGAGAGATGATGATGATGAATCGCT
>NW_027269907.1:0-537 GCF_030848805.1 Temnothorax longispinosus | reverse complement strand
AAAGCCACCACTGGAATCTAATACTAAAATAAAAATGACAATGACTTACTCCTTTGCAAAAACAATACATGACTATTTTTACTTATTTATCTCCTTAAACTTAATCATTCATTGATTACACTAATTATGTCAAACAATCAAGAGACCCGGTAGTGTCTCGCGCCAAGTACACGCGGAGCGAGACCGACCGTGACTCTTTTACGCGACGCGACGGGTTGCGAGTACCCGAGATGTTGAGATCTCGATAACGAGTGAACGGATCAAGTTCTAAGTAGGCTTGATCGATAGCTTGGGGTCCAATTAGGGGGGGGTTTCTCTCATAATATTCCGCTACGTGCCCTACGAGCGGAGATATTGCGACGCAAGTCCAAATGTGAAAATTTATTTTTAAGATACGTATACTTCTTCTTCTAACGCCGACGTTCTTGTATGATGACGTCATAATCAGAAACGTCCCTTTCACTTTTTCGACGCTGGCGGCGCAGGTATCGCCAGTTTCGATATCGCGCGCGTATTTCGAATTAGGTCGATAGACTT
>NW_027269906.1:0-549 GCF_030848805.1 Temnothorax longispinosus | reverse complement strand
ATATATCTCCTGTTATTATTGTATGTAGTCTATTAGCTTTTTGCTATGTTTGAGAGCATCTACTCTCTGTTATTGTTATAATATTGTAACTGCTTTAATACCTTTTGCCCTTTAGCGATGCTTGGGCATTTAAATATATTAATCAATCAATCAATCTCTCTCTCTCTCTCTCTCTCTCTCTCTCTCTCTCTCTCTCTCTCTCTCTGGGTGAGTACGGTGTGTGCACGTCCGTTGTGTTGCTTCTGTCTTAATTGGACATATTTCTGCTGCAAGCTGCCTTCGGGCTCATTTGTTGCAGGTTTATGCAAGTCTTTTTGTTGCTCGTCACGTGCTGTTGTCAGTACGCATCGGGCTATCGCTGGATTCTCGCTATTTGCATGACGAGTGTTTCTCATTATTGCAATATTATTTCTGAGAATCATTCCATGGAGGATGTCGTTCTCTTCTGCGCATGTGCCTGCCGCTTGATCTGTTCTTTCCTACACCTGCTGTCCTGGCGTGCCATCGAGTTGAATATCGATATCGACGCGTCGATCGATAGTGGTGTGA
>NW_027269905.1:0-525 GCF_030848805.1 Temnothorax longispinosus | reverse complement strand
TGTTGTTATAAAACAATGTAAAATATACTTATAAAAAATTATATATTAACCCGTTGAGGTCACACCTCCTAAAAGTAACGTAGAGGTCACATGGGGTCCAATGGACCCCACGACAGTTTCCATTTGCGTTCTTTTTGATGTATCGACTCAAACCTTGAACTGGAATTAATTTATGACTTTCTCTTGATAATCCAATAATTTTAAAAAATTTTTCATGATGAAAAAACGCGATAAAAAAAAATTTTTTTCGAGAAATTTGACTTTTTTCACAAAAATATAATAATAGAGCAAAAAAACTTTGTGCGTTTTACTCTCAAAATAGTATACTTCTAAGGAAAAAAAAAGCCTGTGGTCCACTGGACCCCATGTGACCTCAACGGGTTAATATTAATATATGCAGTAATATTATTATATACAGTAGGCCCTCTCATATATATGTGTTATAACACGGATTCACATGTATAACACGATAGAAAAATTTTAATATTTGCTTGTTTCAAAGTAAAATTAAAAATATGTTACTGG
>NW_027269904.1:0-541 GCF_030848805.1 Temnothorax longispinosus | reverse complement strand
GTAGCGCTTCGGGCCATAATAGTTTTCGATAGAACTCTTCGGGGGGCGACCAGAACTCCCGTCAGAACTCCCAAAAAAAATTTTTTAATTTTAGAGGTGACACTTTGAAGGGCTGTAACTTTTGAAATATTGGTCGCAGCGCTTCGGACCCTGATAGTTTTTGATAGAACTCTTCGGGGGCGACCAGAACTCCCGTCGAACTCCCAAAAAATTTTTTTAATTTTAGAGGTGGCACTTTGAAGGGCTGTAACTTTTGAAATATTAATCGTAGCGCTTCGGGCCATAATAGTTTTCGATAGAACTCTTCGGGGGGCGACCAGAACTCCCGTCAGAACTCCCAAAAAAATTTTTTAATTTTAGAGGTGACACTTTGAAGGGCTGTACTTTTGAAATATTGGTCGCAGCGCTTCGGACCCTGATAGTTTTCGATAGAACTCTTCGGGGGCGACCAGAACTCCCGTCGAGAACTGCCGATTTCCGAAAAAAATTTTACCCTTAGGACTAAAAAATTTTTGAGTGTGGCACTTTGGGTGGCTGTAAC
>NW_027269903.1:0-14859 GCF_030848805.1 Temnothorax longispinosus | reverse complement strand
CATCCATGAAGCTCCATGAGGAGACCATAAAAAAATAGAGTTTTGTCAAAAGTTTTCTCCTTTTTACCTTTTTACGCGTTAACGCCCTTTGTTATTATTATTACAGAATCCTTAATAGCTTAATCAGTTTGCTTTGCCTTAAAACTTCGCATTTTTATAATCCTAATAACTTTTTCATTTTTATATTTTTACTGAGTAGGTAAATTTTCTTTTATAATTTTTTTTACTTTTTCTTAATTTTCTCTTTCCGGGTTTTTCTCATTCCGTATTTTGAAATGGATAAATTTAGGTTGATACATTGGAATGCACATTCTTTGTTACAGCGTTTTCAAGAACTGGAAAGGCAGAGTACATTATTCGATTGCGCAGCAATTCGGAAACATGGCTTAAACCACAATTCAATTTCATGTTGAGAGGGTTCGATACGGTGAGACGGGATAGGGTTATAGGTAGAGGCGGAGGGGTGGCTATTCTAGTTAGTCATGCCCTTAAATACAGAGAGATTTCTGTACTGGAGGACTGTGCAGGTAAAATAGAAGCATGTGCAATTGAGATTTTTTTCTCCGATTTTAATCTTATTATTATATCTTGCTATAAACCCCCTCAGAGTGGTCAAATTTCTGAAAACGAGTGGGTAAGATTTTTTACTCAATTTGATAACAATAATGGATCTAATAGATGTATGTTCGTAGGTGATTTCAACTCTCACAGCCCGGCGTGGGGGTCTTCGTTCCTCTGTCAATCGGGTAGGCTACTGTCGTCGGCAATCGAGGATACTGAACTCGTTCTAGTAAGTGACGGTGCCCCGTCCTTCTTGGGCAACGCTTCGTGCGGCCCTTCAACCATCGATTTGGCGTTCTGTCATGCTTCCATCGCTCCTAGACTGAGATGTCAGACTTTGGATGATGCCTGGGATCGGATCATTATCCGGTTTTGATTACGTCGTCAATGAACAGAGGCCCCTCCTCTTTTCCACGTAAGCGAACCAAATTATACAATAAGCACACAGATTGGAATCGGTTTAGCTCTATTATGGACAAAGATCTTAGAATCTTGATGTTGTCGGATCAGCTCAACCCCACGGTCTTGTATTCTTCGTTCTTAGCAATTGTGGAAAAGGCAGTGAGGGAGGCTACCCCGAGGAATCCTCGGAACCCCCCTCCCTCTCCTCCTCATCCTCCGTGTATTTGGTGGAATGAGGAATGCGATGCATTGATAGCGGAAAGAAAGTTAAAACTACAGATTTTTATGGAAACGGGTAGAGCTGTAGATTATGAGGCCTACAGATATCAGTGTGGGGTAACAAAGAAAGGTTTAAGGAGGATTAAACTTGAGGCTTTTAAGGAATTCGCAGAATCCCTTAAAAGAGATACGAATCCCAAAATAGTTTGGGACACCATGAGGAGATTTGATTCGAGATGGAATAGGACTGAGACAGGTAGAGCAGTTCCTGCTGAGAAAATTGACAGTGTCCGTAACCAAATTGACGAACTTTTCCCCCCGTGGGCTCCCACTCCTCGACCAGACGAATCCTTGAGTTCACCGGGAACGGATCCTTTCCTGGACTTGCCCTTTCTGCCTGAGGAACTTGATTGGGCTTTGGAATCGGTAAATTTAGGTTCTAGCCCTGGACTGGATGGAATCGATTATAGAATTATTAAGAAATTTTCCCCGTTGGGTAAAGCTTTTCTCTTAAAAATTTACAATCTCCTCTACAAGGAGGGCAGTTTTCCGGAAGAATGGAGAGACTACTTGGTTTTCTTTATTCCAAAACAAGGATCTAATAATAAAAATCCGACCTATATCACTCTCATCATGTTTATGTAAAGTCATGGAAAGATTAGTGACGAATAGACTTTTTTGGTGGTTAGAAGTGAATAAACTTATCCCGGATTCGCAATATGGGTTTAGAAGACAGAGAAGTTGTCTTGACAACTTAACAATCTTATACACGGATATTCTGATAGGATTGAAGAGAGAAGGGCTATTCCAGCTGCGTTTTTAGATGTAAAATCAGCTTATGACTCCGTCCTTCCGGATGTTCTCATTGATAAGTTAGCTACTCTAGGCCTCCTCCCACAGAGCAAAACATTTATTTATAATTTGATCTCTTTTAGAAGGGTTTCATGTAGCTTTCATGAGTTGGATGAAAAAAGGTTCGCTTATCGGGGTCTTCCGCAGGGTAGTGTAATGAGCCCGATACTGTACACAATACATGTTACCGAAATAGATAACATGAATCACGGTGATGTGCATATGCTTCAGTATGCAGATGATATTTGTCTCTACTCAACTTCCCCGTCGCTGGCTACTGGAATAAAGAATTTAGAGCAGGCCATTAAACGTATTGAGGAAAAGTTAAAGGAAATTGGGTTGGTATTATCTCCATTAAAGACACAGTTTTGTATTTTTAATAAGACTAGAATGAAAATGAACACCCCTTTGAACGTTTCTGGTATTGTAATTCACCCATCTGATGTGGCACTTTTTCTAGGAGTCTCCTTTCATAAAAATCTAAATTGGAAGTTTCATATGTTGAAGCTAGAAAAGAGATGTGCAAACTCAATCAGAACTCTCAAATGCTTAGGTAGGAAGTGGTGGGGCTCTGACCCATATGTCCTTAGAAAGGTGTATAGGGCGTTAATCCGCTCTAGACTTGAGTATGCAGGATTCCTTATGAATTCTGTCTCCAGGGACCTGTCTACGAAGGTGGACAAAATTCAGATGAGAGCAATCAGATTAGTTATGGGTTACAGATGTTCAACTCCCCTTAACGTTATGCTTGCAGAACTTCGCGAACCCTCCCTCTATTTTAGATTCAAATATCTGGCATTGGGTTTTCTTTTTAGAGTTTGGTCCAGCGCATCGCATCCCCTGAAGGAAAAACTAACACACTTAAGCAACAGCAGACCTATTGTGCATGGTAGACGCATGAGCGACCCCTTTTTAGAGGCTCTCTCCTCTTTCAGGAGTATATGGAATATATCCCTCAGAGGGAACATCCGATTTGCTACCCTGAGAATTTTGAAGCTCTGTTCGCCCATCTAGAGGTGGACAAGGTCTCCGGTGATTTAATTAAAAAAGATTCTGCTCCCGCGGCTAAATTTAATGAGATTTTTGGCCAGGTCTTGCTCTCGAATCAAGCTATTTTCACAGATGGATCTACTAATATGAAGGAGGTAAATTCCTCTGGCTTCTCGGTTGTTTCGCAGTCTGGCGAGGTATTATTCAGTGCATCCTCCTTTGGCTTCCTTTCCTCCTTTACGGTGGAATCAATGGCTATCCTAAAAGCCCTTCAGATCTGTGAGGAACATGAATGGTCTGAAGCCTTTATTTTCTCGGACTCACTCTCTAACTTACTGGCTATCTCTTCTTGCTTTAAGCCTTCCCAGACCTCATTCTTGATCTTAGAAATAAGAAACCTTCTGGTTAAATTTGCAAAGAAGAACTGGAATATCAATCTTGTTTGGATCCCCTCGCATGTGGGCATTAAAGGGAATGAACTAGCAGATAGGGCCGCCAAGGCAGCGTGCAATGGCCCACGTGGAGATTTCAAAGAAATTCCTCATAGAGAGTTAAAGCGTTTATGGAAAAATGAAACTATCAAAGAATCAATAGAATGGTGTTTTGAGGAAAGGATCTTCAGAGGGTCTAGGTTCTTTTCATTCTTCTATGATCAGAGTAACGTTGACTTTAAAAGTGCATGGTTTGATGAATTTATTATTAAGAGAAGGGCATTTACTTCTATTAATCGTTTGAGATGTGGACACTCGTCCCTTCATGATAGTTTGTTTAGATTCCTCATGGTGGATTCCCCGGACTGCCCATATTGCGGAGAGTTGGAGACTCCAGAACACGTTTTCTGGACTTGCTTCAAATATGACGATCAACGTGAAACCTTGATAAAGGCTTTGTCTAGACTGTTCGGTCATGGCCCCTACTCGTTGGAGTTTTTACTTCAGCTCCCTGTACCGGAAGTGGCATTCATTCTGGAAAAATTTATATGTTCATTGCCGATCTTTATATGATTAAGGACCCTCTTATTAGAATTTAACAGATAATTACACCTAAAGATGTTTGAAGGAATTGTACGAATAGACGCAATCGAGGTGTGCTCTGCCTAAACTTTAAGGCAATATTGGTTAATTTAGTTAGCGTTCAACTGATTACCATTGTTATCTGGGCGTAATTTTATTAGATTTGTAAGTTTAAGTTTTAGCCTTAATTTTAAAGTGCAACACGATAGGAAACCTCATATTTATTTATTTGTTGTGCGTTTTTTTTTGTGTTTTTTATTTTTAATTTTTCATATAAGATTTGAAAGGCGAGTCGAGTTATAAGGTTTATAAGGTTTATGTTGGGTTTCAAGGAGGATCTTCCTCCTAATACTTATAGGGCTTTGCGCGCGGCTGCGTGGGTGTCATAACGACACTCCCTCTCGAGATAGCTATTTTGAATAGGCCTGTAGCTTTAAATGAATGTATATTAGGACTGGAGCACCTCTATTGAGGTGTGCGTGTGATACGACCTTAATATAAATATCCAACACATAATCTGTGATTCAACCCATGTAAACAGGCCATATGGGTTTCTCCCATGGTCATATTTCTTATATTTCAATAAAAAAAAAAAAGTTAACCTATCTCGATCGATCGAGAGACACGGTAGTACGCGCGGAGCGAGACCGACCGTGTGACTCTTTATTACGCGTCGCGAGGTAAGGTGCGACAACGCGCGCATACGCGCGTACGCGAAACGGCAGTAACACCGTAATCGTGCCGGCGATATACTGAATTGAATTGCTTCGTGCTTATCTGGAGATTTCGTATCCCTACATTTGGTGCGTTCAGCCGATACTCCGCTAGCCTAGCAATCGTGAGCAGTCGCTCGTTTTCGCTCGTTTCCTCTCCTTTGACCCAATGGATTAAAAGGAGAGGAAACGAGCGACTGCTCACGATTGCTAGGCTAGCGGAGTATTCGGCTGAACGCACCCATCGTGTTACCATCGCTGCCGGAAAAGAAGGTTCTCTACGCTTGGCAGAAAGTGACGACTGACACGTTCGATCCCGACTTCGTTGATCGCAGAAGAGCTGAACTCGAGGTACGTTTCCGATTTGCAATTATAAAAGTATCGTGCGATGAATGTTGTACCCAATTATAACCTCAAATGAAGTTGTGCACGTTGCTGAAAGATATATATATATCTTGATATATAGGCTACGGTCAACGTGATACAAATGCTCTGGAGCGTTCTTCTTCTCCTTTTTTCTTCATTGAAAGAAAAGAGAAGAGGAATGCTTCGAAGCATTTGTAGTGTCACGTTGACCGTAGCCATAATATCATATTAATACATTATTTTATTTTTATATAGGTCAAGGATTGCCATTTAAAGCTGGTACGTTTGATGGGGCTGTCAGTATTTCTGCGCTTGTGGTTGTGCTATGCAAGCAAAACTTTGCACAATCCTACAAAACGTTTATATCGTTTCTTATAAACGTTGTATGCATGTCTGTCAAGAAGCGCAAGAGCAGTGTTACAATTCTATCCAGAGAACGGTGAACAGGTTGTTGATATATATATATATCTTGATATATAGGCTACGGTCAACGTGATACAAATGCTCTGGAGCGTTCTTCTTCTCCTTCTTTCTTCATTGAAAGAAAAGAGAAGAGGAATGCTTCGAAGCATTTGTAGTGTCACGTTGACCGTAGCCATAATATCATATTAATACATTATTTTATTTTTAGACGTAGCTGTTGATGAAAGAGAATTAGATGGTGACTTAATTTTGGGAGATATAGGTCAAGGATTGCCATTTAAAGCTGGTATTATTGGAACCACGAGAGTCGCGTGGCAAACGGGAAAAGAAAACCGAGGACAGTAAACCAAGCAGCGGAAAAATATCCCTATTCGACTTTCTCGAGGATAAATTACCTGTACAACCTGAGAGCGTCGAAACAACTAATTTGTCTCAAAACAGCTACATACAAATTAATAAAAGTAATCAAGATCGTTTTGAATCAAGAGGATTTGATAATATATATATATATATATATATATATATATATATATATATATATATTATATAGAGACATTATTATATATAGAGATTATATAGAGACATTATATAGAGATTATATAGAGACAAAGATTATAAGAGATACAAATTTTTATTAATTATATAGAGACATTATTATATATAGATATTATACAGAGACATTATATAGAGACATTATATAGAGATTATATAGAGACAAAGATTAAATCCTGTTGCTCTCAACGTCTGCCTCTGCCTCGTCTACCCCAATGGTAATTGGGTGATGACAATTTATATAAGAAGGCCATGAACCTTTCTTCTTGGCGTCGTATCCCCGCGGCTCTGCCTCTTGGTCTGCGAACTGTAAAATAATAAAATTGTATAAGAAATTTTATGAATTAAATACATATAATATGAATTAAATTTTTTATATATTGTAATTATGTGAAATTATGTGAAATATATATTGAAAAGACAGTACTTACCATTTGTACTTTCGCGATTTCTCTCACAATCAGTATGAAACGGTGGTTTCGTTGGTTCCTGCCTCTTTTCAGAGGACAATACGGCCAGTATTTGCCACTGTTGTTATACAAAGTCTGGAATGAAATCGGCGACGATGGCGGGTAAAGTGTTTAAAAGCGTGGAATACCCTTATAGGGTAGAGAGCCTTTCAGACTATATTTGAAAACTTCACTCTGGCCTAGTTTATATTGATCACTTGATACGCGTATTAAATAGTAAATAACTAGTAAATTAGTTTGATTATTGGTTTGATACGCGTATCAAGAGATCGGTGTAAACTAGGTCATTCGAATACACACCAGCGTCGTTCTGGAGCCTTATTCTCGAATCGTTTTCATGAAACTCGCATGCGAAATTCAATGTTTTTCAAATAGAAAGTCGCACACGAAAATCATTAGAGCAGGCTCGAGAATACGGTCCCTGTCCTTGTTCAATTTTTAGTAACAAGATAAAGCGATGCGGTGTGCACTCGAATATAGTTTTTGAATGCAGCCCTAAAGGCTCTATCTATACACGCCGATAACGTCGCCGCCGATCATGTCACCATCGATCACGTTGCTGTCGATCACGTCGCCTATCACGTCGTCGTTGATTACATTATTCGTGGTTGTTGCGTTCCGCGTACGCGTTACCGGTTCCTACGCTTTGTTGACAAATACATTGTGGGATTAATAGCAGAGAAGAATTCTCTCTGTTGTTATTATTAATAGTATTTCGTCGTTGTTCGTGGCTCATAAGCTATTTCGCAAATAGCTTACAATCTCATCATATCTGTGAGTGAAGGTTATATTGTCGATATATTGCGATATCTCTGAGACAATATCTTCATTATACAAGTATGTGTAGAGAAAGGACATTTTGGATTGAATTTGATGATGGAAAAATTATAGAAAATAAACGATGGCCTACAGGTGCTAAAGGTATTTATATATTATTTTTGGAAAAAGTTGGTAAGAAATAATTTATACAAGCAACGTAATATACATGCATATTTTACATAAAAGCAATGTCCGGCAATGTGTATATATATATATTTACAACTTCAGACACATTTCTTTATAAAGTGTAATTTTTTTCTGTTAAGATTAAGATGCGTAACACTACAAAAAGGCGTGATATCCGTACAAAATTACCTTTTTCAAAAAAAAGGTAAAAAAATGCGCCAAGTACACGCATAGTAGTACATATGTATTATGTTGTTACCTCGAAAAAAACAAAGTGGTAGTATTATACCTCGAAATAACACTCTGTACATACTGTTTATACAATGCGTAATACTACAAAAAGGCGTGATATCAGTACAAAATTACCTTTTTTAAAAAAAAGGTAAAGAAAGGCGCCAAGTACACGCATAGTAGTGTATATGTTGTTACCTCGAAAAAAAAAAAACAGTGGTAGTATTATACCTTAAAAAAATCTAAGTAACAAGTGGTAGACGAAATCTTTGTATCTTGAAAAATCTCGAAAAAACCTAAACAGTAGTATCTTCACCTCGAAAAAAAAAACAAAGTAGTAGTATTATACCTCGAAAAAACCTAAGTAACAAGTAGTGGACGTAATCTTTGTATCTCCAAAAATCTCGAAAAAACCTAAACAGTAGTATCTTCACCTCGAAAAAAAAAACAAAGTAGTAGTATTATACCTCGAAAAAACCTAAGTAACAAGTAGTGGACGTAATCTTTGTATCTCCAAAAATCTCGAAAAAACCTAAGCAGTATTATTTTTATTTCCACAAAATTATTACTCAAGTGATACACATCACACAAATTACGTTACCTTATCAAAAATGAGTCGCGCTTCAAGTGATCTATTATTACAATTACAAAAAAGAAATGATATCTCTTTTTAAATTACAGCGCCTTTAAATTACAATTACAGAGAACATACACTGAGAAAAAAAATTTGTCAATCCCAAGAAATATTTAGTCCGATACGTTCAACTAACCATTTTAGTTAGTTAACTAAACATTAGTTGAATTAATTAATTCTTGATTAAAAAAACGAAATAAATTGTTGAAACAACTAATATTTAGTTAACTAATTAAAATGTTTAGTTGAACGTATCGAACTAAATATTTCTTGGATTAACAATTTTTTTTCTCAGTGTATTTTTCGAGATACAAAGATTACGTCTACCACTTGTTACTTAGGTTTTTTCGAGATATAATATTACTACTGCTTTTTCTTCGATTAGAATAAAAAATTGAATCATGAAGAATTACTCAGAGGTAACAGTACAAAATACAAATATTTTATTAAAATATTTAAACCCAACAAGGGAATACAAGGTATTTAAATACAAAGTTTATATATGTATTTTAAAAGATTTAATCACATCCCAAAGAATTACAGAGGTAACAGTACAAAAAATAAAATATTTTATTAAAATACATAAATTTTTCTTGTCAAAAAACTTGGCGCTGCTAGAGAGAGAGAGAAAGAGAGAGAGAGAGAGACCTTTTACAAATGTAGATATTACTTATTCTATACTTATTCTATACTTAATTCTAATCGCTTTAAAAATCTAAACTTATCCTAACTTATCCTATACTTAGTAATAAACCGCATTATTCACCGACACACACACACACACACACACACACACACACACATCGCCCACACCCACTCGCTCGCACATACACACCAGGCTGACCTAATTTTGAGGTCTAGCAGCGCCAAGTTTTTTGACAAGAAAAATTTATGTATTTTAATAAAATATTTTATTTTTTGTACTGTTACCTCTGTAATTCTTTGGGATGCGATTAAATCTTTTAAAATACATATATAAACTTTGTATTTAAATACCTTGTATTCCCTTGTTGGGTTTAAATATTTTAATAAATATTTGTATTTTGTACTGTTACCTCTGTGTAATTCTTCATGATTCAATTTTTATTCTAATCGAAGAAAAGCAGTAGTAATATTATACCTCGAAAAAACCTAAGTAACAAGTGGTAGACGTAATCTTTGTATCTCGAAAAATACACTGAGAAAAAAAATTGTTAAACCCAAGAAATATTTAGTTCGATACGTTCAACTAAACATTTTAATTAGTTAACTAAATATTAGTTGTTTCAACAATTTATTTCGTTTTTTTAATCAAGAATTAATTAATTCAACTAATGTTTAGTTAACTAACTAAAATGGTTAGTTGAACGTATCGGACTAAATATTTCTTGGGATTGACAAATTTTTTTTCTCAGTGTATGTTCTCTGTAATTGGCGCTGTAATTTAAAAAGAGATATCATTTCTTTTTTGTAATTGTAATAATAGATTACTTGAAGCGCGACTCATTTTTTGATAAGGTAACGTAATTTTGTGATGTGTATCACTTGAGTAATAATTTTTTGGAAATAAAATAATACTGCTTAGGTTTTTTTCGAGATTTTTGGAGATTACATTTACCTGAAATGTAATTGAAATTGCACATCAGTATACGATGGTATAACTTTTTCCACATAATTTTGCAGCCGTAATATTGGATGTTTAATACATTTAATGTATTTGCTAAGCAATATTATAATGGTTTCTAATTCACTTTTTTTAAGATTAGATAAAAAATCTTCATCATCAAAAAGTATTTTAAATAATATTGAAATTATTAAGCACAAAATAACCTCTTTTTCATTTTCCATTTTAATGTTGCTCACGCATCCAAATGGAACGACTTTTGTTAGCAATTCTAAGCGCTTACGCAGCAAATGGAACGGTTGAAAATAGCGCTTATAAGCGTGAGCGCTGATGAGCGCTTATAGCGTGTAAGCGCCCAAAAGGAACGCACCCAGATGTGCTACAGATCCTCGTTTATACGGAATATATTATCGTATAAATCGTATAATATATTGTCGTAAATTAGTACAGAGGTAACGCTCGCGTAAACGTAAGGATTGAGTTTCAAAGTGACAGTCATATGATAGGCAGACAGACAAACAGACAGACTTGACACACAGACAGATCGACGTTCCCTGGTAAAAATTTTGTCACGTAAAAACATATATAAATTAATTTGATATATAAATTATAAAATATATAATTATACATCAAAAATGTCCATACATGTTTCTTTCTCTTGTACAATCTCTGTTCGTATATACAGGAAAAATAATAAAGAGAAGTTTCTAAAAATTAATAAAAGTTTATTGTGGCATTGCATTTTTTGAAGTGAAACTTCTTTAGGCATGGTAGTGAATTCGATTCGCGACACGAAAAAGTGTAACGGAAGTGAAACTTCTTTGGTACGGTAGTAAGTTCGATTGTGCGACACAAATAGTGTAACGAAAATTTGACCAATAGGCGTACGGCGTTGGCGAGATGGTTCTTCTTCTGGCACGGTAGTAAGTTCGATTATGCGACACGGAAAGTGTAACGAAAATTCGACCAATAGGCGTACGAAATGAAACTTCTTTGGTACGGTAGTAAGTTCGATTGTGCGACACGGAAAGTAATTCGACCAATAGGCGTACGAAATGAAACTTCTTTGGTACGGTAGTAAGTTCGATTGTGCGATACGGAAAATGTAACGAAAATTCGACCAATAGGCGTACGAAATGAAACTTCTTTGGTACGGTAGTAAGTTCGATTGTGCGACACGGAAAATGTGACGAAAATTCGACCAATAGGCGTACCCGAGTCGAAATTTTTCTCCTATTTTCGACCTCAATGTTCAATCTAACACCTACTTTCGACCAAAATGTTCTACCTAACACCTACTTTGATACTATAAGCAGTCACATCACCCTATTTTGAACCTCTTCAACCTCTGGCTCCTATTTAGAATCTGACAATTCTGTTTGAAAAGAAATCATGCTCCTACTTTAATGTTCCTAACGTTTTCTTAATTTATTTATTGCATTTAGTTTATTTTTATTATTATAGGTTTATTATATTTTCGATTAAATATTATATATGATTTATTAAACGTTTATAATAACGTTTATAATAAATGTTTATATAATAACGGTTCTCTCTATTTATTAATTTAATCAAAAATAGTAAAAACAAAATTAAAAGAAATTTTATTAGGTTAATAATAATAGTTATATTATTGATAACTGAAAAAAAAAATTTTATATATGACGTATAAATGATTATTTATATAAAATTGTATTTTTCTATACTATTTTTTCCCTCTTTTTCTCTTTTTTTCTTTATTTATTAAAATAATTCAAAATA
The DNA here is from genome assembly GCF_030848805.1 of Temnothorax longispinosus. Lineage (NCBI taxonomy): Eukaryota > Metazoa > Arthropoda > Insecta > Hymenoptera > Formicidae > Temnothorax > Temnothorax longispinosus. The sequence goes on along the minus strand of NW_027269903.1, from coordinate 3,124 downwards.
AAATTAAAAGAATGTGTGTATGTATGAGTACGCATGCGTATATGTGCAACTAAAGGTAGGAAATTTTAAATATATACAAAACTATTACAAAACATCTTTCTTTTTGTTATTACTTCTTATAATTACTTATCTTCATATATTTACACATTACTAAATTTACGATAATTGAATATGGACTGGTATTTATTTATTCAAGCTCTTGCCCAATCAGCAGACAATGTTTTTTAAATGTGTTTTTAATATTCATTTTTTATTAATTATACATTTGTACAATTCATTGTAAAAATAATATTTATTTAATGTTTATTAAATATTTATTTCACATTGATTATTTATTTGAAGTAATAATTTAGAAAAATATTTATTAAACGTTTATTTAACGTTTATTTAATATTTGTTTTACATTAGTAAGTTATTTGCAATAAGTTAAAAAAACATTTATTTAACATTTATTTGACATTATTTTAATATTATTTTACATTAACTATTTATTTGCCATAATGAATTGAAAAAACATTTATTTAACATTTATTCGACAGTAATGTAATATTTATTTTACATTAATTATTTATTTGCAATAATGATTTAAAGAAACATTTATTTAACATTTATTTAATATTAATTTAATATTTACTTCAGATATTGCGCTCAAATTTCTTCGCGTTTTGCAAACGCCCGATCGTTTCATTCAGATGTAGATGGCGCGACGCGTGAGTCGCCACTTTCAAAGCGCCCCCACTCCTTCCTCGCTCGGCTCGCTCTCGTTCAGTCAGTTCAGTGTCATGGCCGCTCTTGCTGCGTTTCTTCGGACGAGACGAGTACGTTTTCCTTCTTTCGTAACTGATTGAGCTAAGCGGCACATATTCTGGAGACCAACCGAGCGAGATTCGACTTCCCAAGGAGAGCTCACCGCCAGGAAAAGGAGAGCTGCGGCAGCTCGCGTCCGAGAGGGAGAATTGAGGCGAGGAGTCCGGCCCAGCGAGCAGGGCCCTTCCGATATTCTCATTTGGGACGCCATATTGGAAGATCGACATTGTTCGTAGTAGTACAAGGAGCTCTGCAAGGTTAATCTCGTCTTGAGATCTTGGAATTGCTCTTATTCTTGTGACTCTGGTTTATATTCTGGCCCTAGAATTTATCTCGTAGACAAATGCAGAGACCCCCTTCTCTTTTCTTCTTTTTTCTTTTCTTACTTTGATTTTAATCGGTAATCCAGACTCCTTAAGTCCGTATTATTAATATTATTTGTTAAATGGCATTTGTGATATGCGATTAGTTATTTGGTATTAAGGTATTAATTTTAAGTTTTATTAGTATTAAGATATTTTATTTTAAGATACTCACAATCAGTATCAAGACATTTCTCAATTTTAATTTTAATTTTGTTAAAACTAAATTTTAATTTTAATTTTTATTAGGATACAATACATATATTAATTGTTTTAAATGGTAAAAAATTTATTTTTTTTTCGTTATGATATAATATGAGTTTAATTTAGATAGTATGCAAGAGTACATGAACAAGTAGATAAAAAAGTGTAAGCAAATAAATATATGTTCCTTTGTACCTTAGAAACAAACGTGTGCGATCTCTTAGATTTTTTCTGACTCTCCCCCCTATATGCTATTTACCACATTATCATATTAACATGCTCTATGTCATGTATATTATCGGTGACTTGCAGTGGAGTTTTTATTTAAGTTGTGTTTCGTATGGTTAATAAAAAAAAGATTTATTATATATATTTTATAGCATTATTAATTGTGATACATGTATGTCTATATGTATCTGATTAATTAACAATGTTATAAAATATTTTGCGGCAATATTTTTTTAATATTAAAAATCTTAGATTTTAAATAATAAATCTAGATAAATATTGCATTTAACAGAGCAACGAGATACGACAACATAAGTCAAAGTCACAACCGTATCTCGTTGCTAAATTTACCAAAACCTATACTATATGAATCACCGATGATGTACGTGATATGGAACATGTTTCATTACGATTTAAAAAGTAGTAAAAATTAATACATTGATAATAAAATGTACTACAATAAATGTTTTCTCCAATAGTCCTAATAAAGTATTCTTTTGAATTCAGTAAATATTTTATTAGGTTTAGAAAATTTGTTTCAATTGTATGAATATTTTATTCATTCGAAAAATATTAACTGAATTAAAAAAATACTTTATAAGGACTATTGGAGAAAACATTAATTAAAATTTAGTACATTTTTCTATCAGTGTAGGATCTAGAGGGTTTTAGGAGGTTTAGGAGGGTTTTACCGATAACTCCTCTTTTAAACCTCAAAATGGGAAACAGTCCGTTTTCTGCCGTTTTCAGGCACAAAGTAGGAGCTAAGTACAATACAATTAGAACCTATCAAAATCCTCCAGAATCCTGAGATGTGAAAAATAAGAGGTCGAAAGAAGGAGTAAAATTTCGACTCGGGTACGGCGTTGGCGAGACGGTTCTTCTTCTGGCACGGTAGTAAGTTCGATTATGCGACACGAAAAGTGTAATGAAAATTCGACCAATAGGCGTACGAAATGAAACTTTTTTGGTACGGTAGTAAGTTCGATTGTGCGACACGGAAAGTGTAACGAAAATTCGACCAATAGGCGTACGAAATGAAACTTCTTTGGTACGGTAGTAAGTTGATTGTGCGACACGGAAAATGTAACGAAAATTCGACCAATAGGCGTACGAAATGAAACTTCTTTGGTACGGTAGTAAGTTCAATTGTGCGACACGGAAAATGTAACGAAAATTCGACCAATAGGCGTACGAAATGAAACTTCTTTGGTACGGTAGTAAGTTCGATTGTGCGACACGGGAAGTGTAACGAAAATTCGACCAATAGGCGTACGAAATGAAACTTCTTTGGTACGGTAGTAAGTTCGATTGTGCGACACGAAAAGTGTAACGAAAATTTGACCAATAGGCATACGGCGTTGGCGAGATGGTTCTTCTTCTGGCACGGTAGTAAGTTCGATTATGCGACACGGAAAGTGTAACGAAAATTCGACCGATAGGCGTACAAAATGAAACTTCTTTGGTACGGTAGTAAGTTTGATTGTGCGACACGGAAAATGTAACGAAAATTCGACCAATAG
>NW_027269902.1:0-542 GCF_030848805.1 Temnothorax longispinosus | reverse complement strand
TGAAAAGAAATAAAAATAGTTCCGTAAAGATGAAAAAATTTTGTTAACTACTTAAATTAAGTATTCTTTTCATGTACATATAATATCATATATAGTATAATATGATGTTGTATATCATGTAATTATGTTATTATTTACATAAATATATATATGTATATGTACTACAAATTTATTTTTACTATAAATATGTATTTTTCATAAAATAAAATTTATAATTTTGTACAAATAATGTGTTATTTTTTTCCTTTTACTAATAATTATATTAATATAATATTAATATTGACATATAGTGCTTTAGTGCTAAAATAATTAATATTGTTTCATTCTAACTTATTGCACTAGTTCAGAAGTGCAGCGAAAACGAACAGGCCTATTGAAAAACTGTAGAGACGAATGCATTCTAATAACACGAATTCAGATTTCGCGCAATATCGGGAGTGGGGGGTATTCAGTTGGGCATCAGACTCACAAGAGGGCGCTGGAGGCTGTATACGCAAAAATACATTACGCTCTTATGGGACCTTCCACTCTATCTAATTCTC
>NW_027269901.1:0-542 GCF_030848805.1 Temnothorax longispinosus | reverse complement strand
TAGGCACTCGCAGTATGATCGGCAGATAGCATTTGGAAAACAGGTGCACTTCCTATAGATGATGCAATCATACACTGATATAAAAATATATACTTCGATTTTGTATGTTGTTACGTCCCGATAGATCGCGGCCGCGAAGGGGGCGGTGCTCGGATCGCTTATACGGGGCTAGTCGCTTTTCGGGTTATCGAGCCAAGGGGCTCTATCCGGGGATACCTGCGCACCGAGTAGTCGCTATCCAGACGCTCGTCACCAAATCGTTTGCCCGATTCGCACCCTCACTGGAGATTTAGATTCATTGTCCTCACGTACTGTCGCTTCAGAGGATTTGTCAGATATCGTTCAAACGGTTCTTCTACTCTAGTGCATGCGTAACATTCGCAAGCGTCCGGTAATCGGCTAGAACCTTACTGCACTCGCTAACCTGGGGAACTCTATCCGCGGACCGTATTGCACGAAGTGCCTGATGACGCCTTCGAAAGCTTGCCGGAAGGTCTGGTATTGTGCCAAGCTGGCAATCCTCGCACATATGACCCCGTATT
>NW_027269900.1:0-549 GCF_030848805.1 Temnothorax longispinosus | reverse complement strand
AAGTCCCTTGCGGCGTGTTGCTTTCGCTCGCGGTCGTTACCTCCGGTAGCCGCGCTTGGGCGAATATATTCAAAATCCCTCGCGGCGTGTTGCTTTCGCTCGCGGTCGTTACCTCCGGTAGCCGCTCGGGCGAATATAAAGTCAAAGTCCCTTGCGGCGTGTTGCTTTCGCTCGCGGTCGTTACCTCCGGTAGCCGCTCGGGCGAATATATTCAAAGTCCCTTGCGGCGTGTTGCTTTCGCTCGCGGTCGTTACCTCCGGTAGCCGTTCGGGCGAATATAAAGTCAAAGTCCCTTGCGGCGTGTTGCTTTCGCTCGCGGTCGTTACCTCCGGTAGCCGCGCTTGGGCGAATATATTCAAAATCCCTCGCGGCGTGTTGCTTTCGCTCGCGGTCGTTACCTCCGGTAGCCGCTCGGGCGAATATAAAGTCAAAGTCCCTTGCGGCGTGTCGCTTTCGCTCGCGGTCGTTACCTCCGGTAGCCGCTCGGGCCGAATATAATAAAATCCCCTCGCTTGGCGGCGTGTTGCTTTCGCTCGCGGTCGTTACCTC
>NW_027269899.1:0-544 GCF_030848805.1 Temnothorax longispinosus | reverse complement strand
GAAAGAGGCCTACCCGATAGGTGGCCCCACATGGCGCACGCGAGCGGCGCGTTGACTACGATGGCTAGAGGCGCTGGCCATCGCCGCCAACGCGCGATTGGAGAGTGTGTGTGATTGGTCGATCGGCGATGACGCAAGTTGTTTACGCGAAATGTGTAACGGTCGTACAAGTCCGAACGTGTTCGAGAATGTCGAGACGAGTCAAGCGTGCGAGAAGCTTCGATAGAGTTCTCAGGAAATCTCCGAGGAGATCGGTCGTGCGTCGGAGGGCTCGTGCCTATATAACCATATCCCGGCGTATCGGTTCGTAACTCGTAAGTCCGTGCAATGGACTTCGCGAAGGTGTAAAAGTAAAATATATGTTAAATAAGCGTTATCTATCCTTGTCTTCTTTTCCTCTCAACACCACCCTCGTTTTCCTTCGTAATAAGCGGTATCTAATACTCGCGCCACGTTGTCGAGGTCATCCTGTAAATTCCTTCGTGAATACCGGTGAAATAATAATTATCGAAAGAAACGATAATTTCTAAACAAACATTTTACA
>NW_027269898.1:0-551 GCF_030848805.1 Temnothorax longispinosus | reverse complement strand
GTGCCATTACATGGGAGCGTCCGAGCGTCGAACGTCGAGCGTCAAACACGTGCGCATCACCTTTGCGCAGGATTCTAAACCGTACAGATTTCAGCGTCTTGACGCTATTCCTATTGCAATGGCGAGTGACAAGGTAAGTAGGTTATGTTCCTGTTTTGACATATCTCTTGTTGAGATAAGTAATTAAAATATTGTATGTTAATAGGCATCAGATATAACGTGCGGCGTGTGCACGGCAACAATTGTGAGAAAAAATATGAAGAGTCACCAATGTGTGCAACAATGGCACGGTATTACCATCGAGTCTGAGTCCCAAATATTTTATCCTACAAATGGTATGGCCTATAATTCATTAAATTATACGATAATATACAACTATTGTATATATACATATATACATATATACATATATATACATATATATACATATATACATATACATATACATATATGTATATGTATATATATACATATAACGATATACATATATACATATATACATATTATATATATAAATATATACATATATATATATATATATATATATATAT
>NW_027269897.1:0-547 GCF_030848805.1 Temnothorax longispinosus | reverse complement strand
AACAAACGGAGCTGTTGACATTTCGTCAACGTAAACAGTGCGCACTACGCGAATGTAAATACGGAGTGTTGTTGACGCTTGGCCAACGTAAACAATGCGCACGCGGTGACGCAAACAAACAGAGATGTTGACATCTCGTCAATGTAAACAGTGCGTACCACGTGAATGTAAACAAAACAGTTGTTGACACTTGGTCAACGTAAATAAACAAAAGTATCACTCGGGAACGTAAATCACGCAGTGTTGGCTCCGCCTGGCCAACGTAAATAAACAAATATTATCCGAGTATGTAAACAACTGTCCCTGTGGGCGTAAATAAACCTAGCGTTCGCTATTATGCTTACTAACTACTATGTGCGTGTGGTGATGGCGGGTCTACCGGCCTGCTCTGGCACTGCCATCCCCCTCGCTGTCCTCTAATCGCGTCAGCGAGACGCGGGGCACGCGCTCGCTGTCGCGCCCGTCGCTCGCCATTGCCTCCGCCTGGTCCCGCTGCGTCCCAGCCGCCGACTGGTCCCCCGGGCTCACCGTGGCTATTGCCGTCGGT
>NW_027269896.1:0-548 GCF_030848805.1 Temnothorax longispinosus | reverse complement strand
GTTTTCTCCCGGTTCCCGATGCGGGCACTTAGTATCAATCGAACTTGGGTATGCGGTTTAATGCTGTCTCTGCTCCGCGGTCCGGCGCTCGCGCTCTGGCCTGTTCTAGACTAGAGTTTCTCTATAAGATGTTAGGACACCGTGTCCGCCATTACTGGAGATTATGCGAACGATCATGAAGACAGTCTGAGACAGCCTCCCCACTCGTTACTTTTCATGCACGGAGAAAAATTTTATATTAAATCTTCTTGGTGTCGGCACTAGCTGCGGACCATCGAGGATTTTTAAGTTAAATTACTTGTTTAATGGTAAAATTACGTTATTTTATCGTTTTTAAAAACAATCATTATAGTATTTTAAACTTGAACATTCCTCGATGGTCCGCCGCTGGTATGCGACACATAGTAATATTTACTATAAAATTTTCTCCGTGCCTGAAAAGTTACGAGTGTGGAGGCTTCTCAGACTGTCTCTCTCTCGCGTTTTTCTCATATTCCCATTAATGGCGGACGGTGTCCTAACTCTTTATAGAGGACCTTAGTCTATTG
>NW_027269895.1:0-548 GCF_030848805.1 Temnothorax longispinosus | reverse complement strand
GATTTATCGTGTCGATATAAATGTGGAGCGTAAAGTATGTACTAACCTATGCAACTCCGTGTTGATTAACGCGAAGTCGATTACTACGATTGCCACAAACAGCTGATACATGTTTCTTGAATTTCCCGGGGACTAAAGCTACAAAAATCAAGAATGTTTTAAGGGCGTTATAACTTCGAATCAGTCTACAATTGGTATGCACAACAGACAAAGAATGTAGTCAAACTTAGCGTTCCCGTCGTTGCTCATATACAGATGCGTGTACGTCCTTCGTGTCTAATATAATAACAAAGAAGAGGAGGGCAGTAAAACGAACAAAGAATTTAAAAAATTCTAACGCCTCTAATAGCACAATAGCTCTTTTCACTAATTTAATCTGGATACACTTGCGTCACTATATATTGGAAATATTGGAATATATCTTTATATTGGAAATAGTTGGTCGATCCCGTCAGATTTTAGAATGATCAAAAAGAGTATAAAAAACAAAAAGCTGGAATAAACGATAAAATTTCGAAAATGTTAGCTTGAAATTAAGAAATCAATTT
>NW_027269894.1:0-552 GCF_030848805.1 Temnothorax longispinosus | reverse complement strand
TGTGTGTGTGTGTGTGTGTGTGTGTGTGTGTGTGTGTTTTATAAAATATATATAAAGTTCTCTCGCGGTCGTTACCTCCGGTAGCCGTTCGGGCTAATATAAAATCAAAGTCCCTCGCGGCGTGTTGCTTTCGCTCGCGGTCGTTACCTCCGGTAGCCGCGTCGGGCGAATATAATCAAAGTCCCTCGCGGCGTGTTGCTTTCGCTCGCGGTCGTTACCTCCGGTAGCCGCTTCGGGCGAATATAAATCAAAGTCCCTCGCGGCGTGTTGCTTTCGCTCGCGGTCGTTACCTCCGGTAGCCGTTCGGGCGAATATACAATCAAAGTCCCTCGCGCGGCTGTGTTGCTGTTTCGCTCGCGGTCGTTACCTCCGGTAGCCGTGCGGGCTAATATAAATCAAAGTCCCTCGCGGCGTGTTGCTTTCGCTCGCGGTCGTTACCTCCGGTAGCCGCTTGGGCGAATATATTCAAAGTCCGTCGCGGCGTGTTGCTTTCGCTCGCGGTCGTTACCTCCGGTAGGGCGAATGCACAAATCCAAATGTGTGTGTGTGTGT
>NW_027269893.1:0-550 GCF_030848805.1 Temnothorax longispinosus | reverse complement strand
TATATACAGGGTGAGTTTTATTTCGTGTGTTAATTATCTCTTCCAATTATCTCAGAAAATATTTGTTTATTGGAAAAATGTTTCAGATAAAAGTTGGAGGGTTTAAAGGGGGCCAATAAACGATCTTATTAAATTTTGGGTCCAGGGCCTGTGTTGGACCCAGTAGGGCTTAAGTTAAATTTTTTAAGTAAAGACCCTTATTTAATATATCATCTTTTTCTACTAATTAAATTGAACAACTTTTGTCTGAAACATTTTTTATTTGCCTTATACTTTTTGAGATATTCAAGAAAAACATTGGTAACTTTTTTCAATATTTAGCTTACGATATCTCGATAATTGTTTATCGGAGGGAAAAAGTGACACTTTTTAACTTGATATTTCAAAAATATGCTGTTGCAATAGTATTGATGTACAATAAATTATGCGCAAGTGTGTCGGAATTTGCTCGAAACGGACATGACACCGTGGGACAAGATTGAAATTTTATTGCAAGCACAGCATGGGCATTACAAACCTATAGGTGAGGATGTAAATTCTTCTGTCAGTA